>NC_091748.1:72937903-73192903 GCF_043380555.1 Nothobranchius furzeri
AATCCAACCTACAGAGAGTTAGGACAGGGCAGCTTTGCTTTCAGCACCATGGACAGCTCATCTAACTGTAAATGGGATTTCTTAACTTTTTTCCTCCAAATCAAGCAGAGCAAGTATTTATTTGTGCAATAGATGCTAGATTTAAAATCGTTGGAAAGGTTTTCTCATACTTTAGGGATTTATTGTAAGCATTGAAATATGTGCGTTTGTGTGAAATCGACGGGCAGCTTGAGTACGATGTTTTTAGATAAATATAGATGGAAGCAGAATCGAAAAGGGCCGTTTGATTATGACAGGTTTCCATATTCACATGTTGCAGATTTCAAAGCTCACAGGAGATTTTGGTTGGAAGTGTCAGACAGCACTCTGCATCACGTCAAATAAATAAATGTGTTTTTAAAGTGGTTTGTTTTGCTGTTCTAAACATTTGAAGCAGTTTTCTGCTTTTCCAAACATTGATGATTTGTGCTAAATAACATTTTTTCCCCCTCGTGTCTAAATGTCACTCTGCAGTTTTCCAACAGAGCCTCAAAATTTTACTCCATTCATCTTGAATTGGATTCAACCACCACTGTCACTGATGGAGAAATTAAAGGTTTGTACAATACATCTATTCATGAATTTGCTCTAGTTGGCAGCAATCATGTGTGTGTGTGTGTGTGTGCGTGCGTGCGTGCGTGCGTGCGTGTGTGTGTGTGTGCATGTGTTTTTTTTCTCACCACTTGTCTGTAGCTTCTCAGCTCAAGGCTAAGCGTTGAATAGCACACATGCGGCTGCAACACCAAACCTGACCTTGCTCACAAGGCTGCTTCATTCTCCAGCACCTGTTCAAAAACTTCCCATCCTCGCTCAGCATGGCGAAACATCATTTTTGAGATAATCAAAAAGAAAATTGTGTTTTATTTTGCTTTTGTCTGGCAGAAAAACAACATTTTGATGGAGTTAGGTTTTAAAAGCTGTAATAAGTGATGTTCCATATTACTGTTATAAATGAGGAGTACATTTGGATGCATTTTGTTCAAATGACATATGTGTGCATGTAAATGCAATGCAATACATAAAAAGGCAATACATTTTAATTATGATTCCATGATTTCCAATCGGGGGAATTAATATTTTAGATTCTACCATCCAACTCATTTGTTCTGCAAAAATTGTCGTTTCTACACAAAAACTATTTGTTGCAAGTCAAAGAAAATTTGTAACAAGTGTTATTTATTTAATTAAATTACTGCAAATGCTTCTTAACTCGTTTGTTTCTCCAACAGATTAAGATGCAGTCTGCTATGTGAAGACTCCATTAATTAAACTGCAGATAATTTAAGTAGCTCTCTAAAATAAACTCTCATTTGGGATTTGGACAAGAGGAGCCACAGATCAAACCACTTCTCCTCCTTTTGTTCCATTTTACAAAGCAGCAGTGACGAAGAATTTTAGGCATATTTCAGAAGAGAGATTTTTAGTGACAATGTGATTTTTTTATTCCATGAAATGACGATTTTGTGAAGCATTGACGCTCCTCAGATGTAGTTGTGTTAATAAATAAAGAAATACACCTAAAACCTGAGTCTGAGTATGTTGCGCTGAGCGCTGCTCGCGATAACTTTTTATTTCCAGTAACTAAGGTTGTGTTCTCTTGCTGGTTCCCTTCTAATGAATCTGTTTGTGTGTCGGTGCAAACCCAGAGGAACTGTTTCATCTCCATGCAGCTCTGCTGTCAGCCTGTCTGAAATGACACACGGTGGCTATGGTGTGACACTGATCATGCAGGCAAAAGCCCCACAAACTGAAACCTTGCTTTTTCTCATGGGGCCTCCTTTAATTTCTGGAGTTCCACCCAGATACCAAAACCTGGAGCCAGCATGTATGAGGGGGACTGCTGTTGGACTGCAAGGCCACCAGGTCTATCTGATAATAGGCCAGTCAAATAAACGGCTGTTCCTCTCTGACACTCGCATCAATCTGTCCACTTAGAGAGGCCCGAGCCGAGGCCTTCACCCCCCTTTTCCCTCGCTCCGCAGTGCCATTCATCCATCCACTGCTTCCTCCCTCATAGCCCCCTCCCTCTGTCCTCTACACCCAATTATCCATCCATCTATCTATTTATTGGCCCTGACCATTTATCCCTCAGCATCTCTCCATCCTTCACTCTGTTCCATCAACACCACTTCTCCTGATGTGCTAACAGCTGTTTGACAGTAATGGCTCTAAAAGCAAAGCGGGGTGCCAGTCGATGTGTGTGAGGCTCTGCGTGTGTGAGGAAGATAGCTGCTAGGCCTTGAAGCCTCAAAACGAACACACACACACGCACACACACACACACACACGCACACACACATTAAGCACCTACACCCAATTGCTAATGCACACTTGCAGACTCTTTTAAATCAATAGCAGGTTTGGGTCTTTTCAGCCTCACAGTGAACGTGTCATTAAAAATACAATTTCTAAGCAGAAATAATTTTCTTCTCTCACGTGTGTTTTGCTGATGTTTTTCTATAAGTGGTAGCCTGTTTTTGCAGCAGAAAACAGGTTTTCATTTATTTGTATTCATTTAAAGAATATTATGACTTTTTTCTTAGGTTAAAATAGTTTTATCCAAAACATGTTTATAACGTTGGAGGATTCAGGATCCCGCCCAACCCCGCCTCCCCATAAGACTCTGATGTTTTGTATCTGTGATGTTCGTGCTTCTATGTTGAGGAGTTTTTTTTTTTTTTTGTAGAATAGAGTTACTCCCCGCTGGGTCTAACTCTGCTATGCCTTTTTTTTTTTACCTTACCCCAATTATCCTCATGTAGCACCCTTTTCATCTAATGAAATGAGCGCTGTTATGGCTGCTCTCGTAACTGCCTGTACCTGTTTTTGTCCACATGTGTGTGTGTTTAACCTTAGTCAGGTTGTGTTTGCGGAGTCAAGTTCCTATGCTCTGGGTCGCTGGAGCGCTGGCAATAAAGCTTTTTCTGATTCTGATTCTGATAATGTTCTTTGCACTAAATTCCACTCACATAAAGCAATCTCAGCAGTTTAAGGGCTCTGTCACTTTAAGAAAAATAGCTGTAGCTGGCCACGCCCACCTCACCCCCGCTTAGGCTGCTATTGACCCTTTGCACCAACGTCACCTAATCAAGTGGGTCCACCATGGTGGACGGCAAAAGCATGTAAACAGTGAGTGACACGAGTACTAAACAAAGGGGAAAGTAGAGCCTGAAATTGTTTTTGCGATCAAAACAAACCTCCTGCAGCATTCCTTCCACTAGTTCATGCCCAGTTCAGTTATCAGAAGAAGTAGTGCATCTAGCGGGGGCTCATAGAGAGCGGTATGTTATCTAGCTTACCAACGTTAGCTTACGTTCTCTCTGCAGCTGTTCACCGATGTAAACATGTTGCTGACTTTGCCTAAATTCACCCCGCTGGATTTATAACTTTATGTTATAAACAGCGTTTCACGTTACACCAAAGCTGATTGTTAAAAAGTCCGGATCCCTACCAGCTTCTGTTGCTGGTGGTGTTACCGGGTTCAGCTGCTGCTCTCACACCCGAATGAGAAGATCTCTGAACGGCGACGCTCATGTAAATAAATAATGTAATTTTAACACACGTAATCATACATCGGAGCTTTAATATTGTTAATAATTATCTCGCTGTACACTACAGTGGACGGAGCGCAGCCTCCGTGGTGAAATACCCGTCCATCAGGATTATCAAAAGCTAGTATAAACACATCACATTTATCCCTGTCCCTGTCTTCCTCGTGAAATAAACGAACATTAATCTTACCCGGTAAAAACATGTTCGCTGCAAATCTGAGGCCAGCTAGTCTGCTCCATCGATCGCTGCAGTTCATCTCCGTCCTCAGTCTCCATCAAAGTTATTTAAAAAACAACGAGTTGAGTTTACATCCTTGTCTGTTGGTGCAGCCAACCACGCAGCAAGCTAAAACCATTTTACTGTCAAGTCAACTAAATAAAAGGATAAAAGGCTACAAATTGGCTTGTTTTGAATAGCTTCACTGGAGTTTATACGGGTGTAAACGGTCTGTTTGCCGTCCATCATGGCGAAGGGGGCGGTCACATGAGTGGCGTGACGTCACGTGCAAAGGGTCAATAAGCTGAGAAGCTCTGAGGGAGTAGAGTCGCTGCTCTTGCATCGCCAGCTCTGTCTTTCTCTTTGAGATGGAGTTCTGTTTGAATTTCCCTATTTGTGACATCACAAAAAGAGCCTTTTTGAAACGGCTTGATTTAGGTTTTAGGTTTTACATGATCCCTAAAACCAAACACTAACCGAAAATAGATGGACAAATTGTTTTCTCATTTGGAGTGTTTATAGAGGGAGTAGAGACCCACATGGCTGCACAGAAGGATGCAGAAGGCAATGGCGGCTGGTATTTTTTAATTATTTTTAGTGGAGCACATTTTTGCAAGTCGGTTTTCAGATGTGCTAGCCACATATCACCACTAGGGGCTGCCAAATTACCATTCTTATGCGTCACACAACTTGAACACGACGGCCTGGTACCCCGTCCACGAGCACTTCCAGCAACAAAGGTGTTCCAAAAACTTGCTTTATATTCACCAGTATGTGCAAACCACACACTTACTTAAAGGGAAGCAGCTTTCCTAAATGATATAATCCATGTTTATGTCCATGGTTTACTGTCATAATAATCTGTGTTATAGTAAAAAGAAAAAATCCACTTGGATCGTGTAATCCTCCGTCCAAACGTCACACTGAGCTGAGTCCTGACTGTTTTGGGCTTCTTCTTTTTTTTTTTTTACATGCAACAGAGTGTCTCCGATGCCATCATTTTCCAGTTTTCGATACCAAAAAATTCTCTGTGAGGTGTACTCAGTTGCTCTACAACAAGCAAAGAATGGTGAACTAAAATGTTTTATTTTTCATTTTTAAAAAGAACAGCTCCAGGTGAACATCCTGATTATGTTGAGGACGCAAACCTCTGCGACCAAAGGCTCTCCTATTCTTTGTATTGGAGGGAGACCCGTGTGCATGCACCAGTTAGCGTAGGTCTATGGTAGAGATCCCTGCACCCAAAAGGAACATGTAATACGTCACAAGACAATTCAATTGTGGTTAAGTGTGAGAGGAGGGTTAGGGTTAAACTACACTTACATTTTCAAACTACACTTAAATGCAGATTATGTCTGTATAGATTGTTTAGTTTCATTTTTATGTTTTTTGTTTTGTATTTTGTAATTCCTATCTTCGTCTTCTTCCTGTGAGACTGGTGGGGCGGCGCCCCAGTGGCCCCTATGAACGAGCTGCAAACTGTAAAAGGGGAGTTTTGCACAACACCTCCCCTTTAATGCAAAAACAGTCCAAAGAATGAATGAAACATGAACGCCTTCTTCTGTTGTTAATAAGTGAAACCATAGTTTCTTGTTTGTGGGTGACAGAAACCACGTCTGAGCTTTAGGTTTCAGAGTTAAACATAAATGTGTTCTTTAAAACAAATGGAGCCTATAAAGTATTTTACTGTGTGTAATGTTGTTCTCTTCATCAGCAGCCCATGAAGCAGCTGGACAATGGGGGTGATGTGATAATAGATGGGTGTTCCATGATGCAAGCTGCAGAGTTTTGAACCAATTGAAGTTTGTGCAAATGCTTATGTGGCAGGCCAAGAGGAGGGTCTTACAGCAGGCATGAAGATTACTAATATAGTGGTAGTAATGATTAGAGAGTGACAGACGCAGGTTATTTATATTTCAAAGGTAGTAAGCTGAAGGAGTAACCTCTAGTGCTGTACGATACTGCAAAATTTGGTATCGATCTGATACCGAGTAAATACAGGGGCTAGTATTGCCGATACCGATACCGATACCGATACTTTTTACTACTACCATCAAGTTTTGTGGGATTTATTAAGATAAATAAGATCAATAAAACTTGAGTTTTCAGACTGAAAACTCAAGTTTTATTGATTACTTAAATATTTTGTAAGTGTTCCCTAAATAAGTCATGTGTACGATGATAATAAAATACAGGGTACATTTTCAGGCAAATAAAATTTTTATTAGGAAACTCAAAATGGTTTAAAAATGGTTAACAAACTCAAGATTTTTTCTATTTAAAACTTATAAAGCTGTGTAAAAAAATTCCAAACGTCGTCGTCATCCTCCGCTTATCTGGGTCCGGGTCGCGGGGGCAGCATCCCAACTAGGGAGCCCCAGACCGTCCTCTCCCCGGCCACCTCCACCAGCTACTCCGGCAGGACCCCAAGGCGTTCCCGGACCAGATTGGAGATGTAACCTCTCCAACGTGTCCTGGGTCGACCCGGGGGCCTCCTGCCGGCAGGACATGCCCGAAACACCTCCCCAGGGAGGCGTCCAGGAGGCATCCTGACCAGATGCCCAAACCACCTCAACTGACTCCTTTCAATCCGGAGGAGCAGCGGTTCTACTCCGAGTCCCTCCCGAATGTCCGAGCTCCTCACCCTATCTCCAAGAGCGAGCCCGGCCACCCTACGGAGGAAACTCATTTTGGCTGCTTGTATCCGCGATCTCGTTCTTTCGGTCATTACCCAAAGCTCATGACCATAGGAGAGGATTGGGACGTAGATCGACCGGTAAATCGAGAGCCTGGCTTTCTGGCTCAGCTCCCTCTTCACCACGACAGATCGGCTCAGCGTCCACATCACTGCAGACGCCGAACCAATCCGCCTGTTGATCTCCCGATCCCTCCTACCCTCACTCGTGAACAAGACCCCAAGATACTTAAACTCCTCCACTTGAGGTAGGACCTCTCCCACGACCCGGAGTTGGCAAGCCACCCTTTTCCGGTCGAGAACCATGGTCTCAGATTTGGAGGTGCTGATCCTCGTCCCAGCCGCTTCACACTCGGCCGCGAACCTACCCAGCAAGAGCTGAAGGTCAGAGCTGGATGAAGCTAGGAGGACCACATCATCCGCAAAAAGCAGAGACAAGATTCTCCTGCCACCAAACTCGACACACTCCACACCACGGCTGCGTCTAGAAATTCTGTCCATAAAGGTAATGAACAGAACCGGTGAAAAAGGGCAGCCCTGGCGGAGTCCAACCCTCACCGGGAACCGGTCTGACTTACTACCGGCTCCAAACGGCGCTCCTTTTTTGGTCTGCCATCACGCAGCCACGACAGTGGTCTCTGCTGTTCTGTGCTTGTCTCGTGCCGGCGCGCTGTTTTACTTTTTTTTTTCATGTAATTACGAACTGCCCCGTTGACTGACATCCGTGGCGTTCCAATCACAGTGCTTTAAGGGTTTTTTGGGCCAATCACAGCGCTCTTTTAGCGAGGTAGGCAGGATGTCCCTGCAAACAAACATGGCTGCCGCTCGAAACGGTCCAATCACAGGTATCAGCCAGGTAAACTACAAATCAAGATGGCTGCCGTCCTGTAGTGGTCCAATCATGGCGCTATATAGATTTCATGGGCCAATCGCAACACTAAGTAGGCGGGATGTTATTGGGAAATAAACATGTCTAGTCAGCGTTCAGCTGCTCGTTTGAAACGGCTTTGGCATCTAGTTTGGACTATTATGACTTTGGCTTTTGTTTTAGTCAAGATCAGATAGAAGCACTAACGTTAATTTAGGAAAAGGGTGTGTTTCGCATCTTCTTTGATGGAGTTTGGTGGACTGCCTCGTTGACCGACATCTGTAGCGGTGAGTACATCATGGCTTGCCAGGCTAGAAGAAACTGAATCGATACCATCACGCAGAAATCTAATAAATACTCAATACCAACGTTAGATCGATACTATCGATATTTTAGATCGATCCACCTAGCCCTAGTAACCACACTGTGAATGGGAGGAAAGGCCACAGTCTAGAGAAGTTGTCACCAACTCCAGTCTTCGAGGATTACCATCCTGCTAGTTTTCTATGTTGCCTGCTCAACCACACCTGAATGGAGTCATTTTAATCCTCTCCTTGCCACGTTTAGCTCTGCACAGGCCTGTTATTTACTCTGTCATTTCAATCAGGTGTGTAGGTGTATGACTGGTCCTAACAGTTTGCAACGCAAGCGTAGATTCAGTGGCTCCGCCCCACGTCTGAGGTCTGTCTATGGGTCGTGGCAAAACTATTTATTTACACATTTAGGACAGCTTGGCAGCCAGACCACCTTTTATGCATTACATGTATTTTTGTGTGCAATTCCTCAAACCACTACACAATGACTGAAATAATTAATTGACTGATTAATGTTTAAAGCACTTTCTTAATGAATATGCACTTTTTTTCCCCTAGGATGGCGATGCCTTGTGTCAAATGAGTAAAAAAGAGATTTAAACTTAGGCTCGGTTTCCCATTACAGGATTTTTTAATCATCGGCCAGTTTTCCAAACATGAGAGATAAGACAGTCATGTCACGGACACACCAGTTTAGGTCCTGCTGTGCTGTGTCTGGCAACACGACAAAAACTTCAAAAGAGGAAATTTCACACATGAGCATTTCCTGGTCAGACAGGAAATCTCTCGAGATCAAATATGACTTTGCGGAGAAGGAGCCTGCCGCATGCTTCCGTCTCCTCGTGAGTTTGTCCTCAAAAATCAAACCAAGAAAATGCAACACATTAAAACTCTTTGCTTCATGATCCCAGCAGTTCCTACGTGCTTCCCAGCAGACCAGAGCACTTATAACTCACCACACACGGTAGGACTATCTGATAAGATCTTTAGAGCCGTTATGGTTATCTGACGTGTCCTTAAGACTGACGGGAGGAGATGATTGGGTCAAAAATCGGCAGAATTATCCTGCCGTGTGAGCCGGGCCTGAAACAACAACATATCCAGCAGAAGAAAAACAGGAAAGTGAATTTAAATTAAACCCTACGATTAAGGTAAAAAGCAATCTGGTCCAACTACCAACTAAAGTCACAACATCTGTAGAATAATTTGGGGGTGCTCGTGGGAAGTGGGCTTTGAACCGTTCCTCTCACATCACCTCTCGTTCTTATCAGCATGAAAAGACTCCAGATTTCAGCGCTCGGAGCTCAAGCTGCCCTTCCGAATCTAAACCAGGAGATTTAATGGCTTGACTCTCGCTTTTGTCCTCTCTGTCCACTAATGCAGCTCCTAAGACTCCCACCACCTTTGGCTGTAACATTCATTAGCTTATCAGGACAAGACAAAAGGGAATATTAACACCACCTACTGTACTCAAGGGCCAAGCTGAGGTGTCACATCTAGATAGCAAGTATTATGGTGTGGGTCTTCCATCTTTGTCCACTGATACAACTCTGTAAGCCCCTCTTTGCTCTATCCTCTTAAGACAATACCCCTGTGGTTCCTTCTCTCTTACCAGAGAGTCTGTATTTACTGAGATATTCACTGGTCATCTATTACATGTTCCTCCAGAGGCCCAAAGACACGACCACCACACTTCCTCTTAACCTCTCTGGATCCTTCTTTCCTTATCTGTGGAAGACAAAGGAAAGCAGAGGTCTGGCTGATTGACTTTGCTGGCTTTTGGATTAGCGATACAACTTAGCACAGCTCCCACAGGCCAAGGTGAGGGCTGTCTTAATGCAGCAGCTTTGGGGCAGAAAGCTGCCTAATTTCTGCTTCTATCGCTGTGAGCAGGGCTTCAGGAGGCTCCTGGCGAGCCACTCAGAGCGGCAGCTAAGACAAAGTAGTGCAAGGGTAATCCCAGCAGTGGGGAAGTCAGAAGGCATTACAGGATTATTTAAATGAAGGAA
This sequence comes from Nothobranchius furzeri, assembly GCF_043380555.1. Lineage (NCBI taxonomy): Eukaryota > Metazoa > Chordata > Actinopteri > Cyprinodontiformes > Nothobranchiidae > Nothobranchius > Nothobranchius furzeri. Next base: position 72,947,597 of record NC_091748.1, read on the forward strand.
TGAGTATACACCTGTTTAAGACTTCTGTCAGCTGGAATCATTCGTTTGCGTGGCAGCTTTTTAAAGTCAGAACACCCAAAAACTAAAACTGTGTTTAAAATCATAAGCATACATATATTTGTTATAGTATAACAAGGTTTTTGTAGAAAAACGAAGCAGCTTTCAAATATTCAGGATCCCCCCAGTCAATATTTCTGTTGCTGCTACAGGAAAACAATGGCCTGGCTGATTCCTTATGGAGTGAGTGAGTGAGTGAGTGAGTGAGTGAGTGAGTGAGTGAGTGAGTGAGTGAGTGAGTGAGTGAGTGAGTGAGTGAGTGAGTGAGTGAGTGAGTGAGTGAGTGAGTGAGTCAGTCAGTCAGTCAGTCAGTCAGTCAGTCAGTAAGTCTGTGTGTGTGAGAGAGAGAGAGAGTCAGTGAGTGAGTAAGAGAGAGAGAGTCAGTGAGTGAGTAAGAGAGAGAGAGTCAGTGAGTGAGTAAGAGAGAGAGAGTCAGTGAGTGAGTGAGTGAGTGAGTGAGTGAGTGAGTGAGTGAGTGAGTGAGTGAGTGAGACACAGAGAGAGACAGAGAGAGTGAGTGAGTGAGTAAGAGAGAGAGAGTCAGTGAGTGAGTAAGAGAGAGAGAGTCAGTGAGTGAGTGAGTGAGTGAGTGAGTGAGTGAGTGAGTGAGTGAGTGAGTGAGTGAGTGAGTGAGTGAGTGAGTGAGACACAGAGAGATACAGAGAGAGAGAGTCAGTGAGTGAGTAAGAGAGAGAGAGTCAGTGAGTGAGTAAGAGAGAGAGAGTCAGTGAGTGAGTGAGTGAGTGAGTGAGTGAGTGAGTGAGTGAGTGAGTGAGTGAGTGAGACAAAGAGAGAGACAGAGAGAGAGAGTCAGTGAGTGAGTAAGAGAGAGTGAGTGAGTGAGTGAGTGAGTGAGTGAGTGAGTGAGTGAGTGAGTGAGTGAGTGGGAGAAAGAGAGAGAGAGAGTGACATTTTTGCAATGTATTTATTTTCATTTTGATTTTGTTTACGTGTCTGTCAGTTGTTGGTTTCTAGGGTTCTTTCAGAAAAACACATTTTCTTAACATAGAAATGTGAATGAGGCTCGTAGGGCATTAAAGTCATTGATGAATAATTAAGGCATGTGTGGCCTTCGATAAACTCCCAGCAGTGAAATTTGTCACATTACTGTTTAAATGCCTAAAGTTGAATTTCAGTGGTGATTACAACACGATGTTGTCGTTGTCGTTCATGGACGACGGAGTTTACACGCTGGACCACGCATGGGACTGCATCGTCATAGAGGGGACAGCGGGCAGTAGAGGGCGACAACGTCCTCTGCTGCCCGCAGATAAACGGAGAAGGAAGTGGCGCGCCACCATCAGCGTCAGCCTGAAGAAGCCTGCAGCCGCCGGCGAAACGTAGCGTCAAAAACAGGTAACAAAACCGTTTCTGTGTTTTAAAAAAGAACGACAACATGGAATTAGAAATAACGCACAGCAAGAACACACCTAAGATTACAACACGATCTATAACAGTGTTTGTAGAACCCCATGTGAGACGATAACATTTTTTTATAAAACACTCAAATTAAATGACAACAGAGATGAGCTCATTTAGACAGCATCCCCTTTCATCGGTTTAGGAAATCACTGCTGTACTGCTAAAAAAGGAGAATCAGAGCACAGCTGTTAAATGTTCCCTCAAACACACACACACACACACACACACACACACACACACACAGGAGTGAGCTGGTGAATCTGAGTTCACAGGTTAAATACAGACTCTGTCCAAATTGTGCAGGTCAACTGACAGACAGAGGAAATGACAGGCTTAATGACTAGCTGCTGCTGCTAATGACTGCTGAAACACACTAGCTGGAAGGAAGAAGAGCCTGCCTGACACACACACACACACACACACACACACACACACACACACACACACAGGTGCAGAAGCAATGCTTGCAGATTACAGATTAAATCAGCCCTCTGCCACTCCTGCTCAATGAGCTTTAATTGGCGGTGAGAGGAGACCATCCAGTCGTGAGCGGAGCATGCCCCGCCCACTACTTTAACGGACCATTAGCCATCATTATGGGGTGGGGGGGTCCTCAGGGAGCACTATGGGTCAGAACACACTAACCTGACAGAGATTAATAACCTATGAGATTTAATAGACAATTTCTCTGTCGGTCATAATCAAAATGCTGCAGAAGGAAGTAAAAAAAAGTTACTAAAAGATGAAGAATCAGGGATGAAAGCCGAGTAACAAACCTCATTTATAGGCCTAGTCAAATACTCATAGTTGTAATATTGAAATTTGAAGGCAGCTGGTGACTTAAATCAAGAAGAAACAGACAAATGTGTGACATGTGTTCAGTGGGGCCCACACGCAAAGGCACATCACTGATTCTGGACACAGACGTTCTTTTTGATTGAGAGGGTTAATATGGGAATGTCTTCAATAAAAAATATATTAAAAATGATATGTTTGGGGACATGAGAGTCTAATCTAATTTTGCTAAATTATTTCTAAATCTTTCACACCCCCTCTGTAACACACACACACACACACACACACACACACACACACACACACATGCGTGCGGGTGTGTGAGGGATTCAGTGGTTTGTTGGTAACAATCAAAGCATCGATGCATGTCATGTGACTAAGTGAGTGTGACCCTCCAGCAGGCTGGGCCCGCCCGCTGGAGTGTGGAACCACTGAGATAGCTCATCACCAGTTCAACTCCAGTTGAATTCTAACCAGCAGGTTTGTTCCCGTGCAAATTCTGACATTTCAACGTGCCAACCGAGAACTCTGCCAACACTTGGGTATTCTTCCCTGAAATCCAAAGAGGAAGTGAGAGGTACAGAAATCTCAGGCCGTGTTTGTGCAGGGCAACAAACTCTCTACGGCTGCAAAGAAAAACAGCCAATAAGGGCGTCTGCTTTACTTCCAGATTTATTTACTTCTTGCTTTAATCGCTGATTAAAGTCGCGAACTTCAGACAAAAACAGTCCAAGTTTATTTCCATCATTTTTATATTAAAACGTCTTTTACAAAAGTATCATTTTAAGTCAAGTTCTACACGAACAACTGAGTGAAACTTTGATTTTTTGTGTCAAAATAAATCACACGATGGATTTCAATTCTTGTGTGCTTAAATAAAACCCTTTTTAGTTTAAAGCTATTTTACACTTGAGTTCCTGCGGTGGTTTCATCAACGTCCAAACTGCCGTAAAATTATCCTTACATTTTGGTTTCCTTTAACTTTGTTGGCGCTTAAACAAATTAAACGGAACTTATATTGCAGAAGGTGGTAAAATTTGAATGATTTTTGGCCGTTCTTGCTGTTTTATGTCCTGTGGTTTGCTAGAAATTAGCCAAAGTTGCACAAACCTGAATTTATTCAAATCTTATCAACAAATCCGTGTTGGGTTCAGTTTCACTAAGTCTAATGGAAACAGATCAAAGACAAGGTTTACAGAAACATCCTGCCTTTGATTCAGTTTTGTCAGCTGCTAATGAACACATCAAAGTTATTCGAAAGCAGAATAAATGGCCTTAAAAAGCGTGTGCAGAGCAGAAAAGACATTATTAAAAGTTCTTTTCACATTTCACAGTTTCTGCAACCTTTAGACATTTACTAAAGAACAACATTGACTCAGAAAAATGTAAAATGTGTTCTTTGTGTAGTAAAATACATGACGATGCTATCGTTTCAGTAATATCCTGTGTTGATGCAGGAACTTACAGAATTACACTTTTTTAGGACCGATGATGCATGAAAAATGCACAATGAGTGTAATTTGAGCTTCGACTGGATTTTAAACCAAAGTGTTCGCAAAAAGACAGATTTGCAGAGACGGTAAACACAACAGGAAGCACCAATCAGCTTTATCCAGTTCATTAACCACAGAAGTTAACGTGACACAAACTTCATCTGAACAGAACAGAAATCACTTTTAAAAAGGCAGAAAGTGAAAAGCCGAAGAAGCTTTGAAGCGAACTGAGATTGTGTGAAAACAGCAGAAACGAAGAACGTGTCAGGACTCACCAGTGTCTCTTCTGCAGGAGGAAACTTCAGGTGTGTCTCCACTCTGTCAACCAGGAACTAATCTGTAGGCCCGACACGCACTTTACAGTTTACAGGTTTCAATGCATTCAAATGAATTCAATCATTACATCTGACACTCATAAGCAGCTGCCGTTAGGTTTGCAGCTTGCAGGCGTCTCCAACCTTGTTTATCTTCCAAACTGTTGAACTGCTTTTGCTGTTTGCATGAACAGCATTAACAGGTTACTGTAACTCACCTGTAATGATCCATGAGAGCGATCCTGCCTGGTGTCACCGAGGATCTGCCAGATCCATGCAGGTAAAAAGCTGCACGTCATCCAGCTCCGTGATGCAAGAGAAAAGAATGAAAGCAGTTCAGCTAGAATCCTCCAGACTTTGTAATCCCTCTGCACAACGATCCCCGCAGGATGTTTGCTTCTTCTCCCCCTCCTCCTCGACTCCAGACTCCTCTGCAGAGGTGTGACCACCGATCAGACGCACCTGCGGCAGGACGACAGGTAAGGGGGGATCAGGAGGCTTCTGAGCAGCTGCAGTCGTCCTTTCATTCCTCTTCCCTCCTCGGCATCGACACCTCTGTCTGTTCCTCAGTGTGTGTCTGCCAAGAGTAGCCGGGCAAAGCGGTCCTGTTTTACCGCTCTTTGCCAAACACACAAACACACAAACACACACACACTGAGGAGCATGTTTTTTTCTTTTTTGGTTTTGTTTTGTTTTTTTTTTCCCAGCAGTCAAGCTAACCCTGAGCCGGGGCCCGGTCTGCCTTTGAGATGCTCTCTAGCCTACAAACACAAGACGGCTTTCATTATCTTGCCCGTCGCAGCGCAAGGCCTAGCTTCTAAAAGCTACTGATTTCTTTCTTCCCTTAGCCCCCTGCACAAAGGGAGGGCATTTTGTAAATTACTTGCTCGTTTCAGACCAACAAAAGGTACTTTCATTGAACCCCCCCACCCCCCCACTGCTCTTCTTCTATCCTCCCGCCATTTGATTTTGCTCAAATTTGATTACAAGGCTTGAAAAAGGAGGAGAAGAAAAGAGAAGAGGAAATAAGAAAGCTCCACAGATGGCGTGTTCATTCAGGGCTGTGAATGGCTTTATGCGGGCTGCCTGCATACACGTGGCAATCCAGAGGCGCTTCAGCCGCGCTGCTAAAAAAAAAGAGCTCGACAAAATTATTGGTTTGGCGGCTTTCTTGCAGGGCTGACATGGAGAGCTCTGAAAGAAGCGTCTGCCTCCTCTTTCTCTGCCTTTCTTTCACCGTTTTTGTCTTGGTGCCTCGTGCTCTCACTGGGTTGTTCACCTCCATCAAAACAAACCACAAAATCTGTCTGATTCTGAGAGAAGCTGCGTGCCGGCTCACACTCGTGTGTTTTATTAATAACCAGCAGCTCCGGGCCTGAACAGGATGCAATCCAAGACCAAAAGGTCAAATATTCAGCAGAACGGAGAAATGGAAAATCAATAGCAGGAGGCTGACGTCAACAATAAATAGACAGAAACACTTCTAATCGAAGATCTCAGACTGAACAGGTTCTATAACTCGTTCTGTTTGCCGACTCCTTTCCTCAGGTGGATAATTATAGGTTACACCCACTCACGCTTGCACCAGAGGACCCTGTGCAGAGGCAACTATGACTTGTTATCCTATTATCAGATCAGCCCACCTGAGAAAAGGTAAGGGTCATTCTGGCCAGGGTCTATGGGAATGGGGTCGGATAATTCCTGGTGCCACTAACTTCAGGTCATATGCTGCACCATGACATCAGTGTAAAAATAGAAAATGGTAGAGATGGGTCCAGCAACACTGACGCACCAGCGCATGTATCTGGCTCATCAGAGTGACACCCGTGTTGGTGTGCGCGTCGTTGTCATGACAGCACCGTGGTGTCCATGGCCAAAAATGGCCGCGCTCAGACGTCTTAAATTTGGTAAAACTTTTTTTTTTTTCCGGAACTGCACTGCTCTGGGCGGCTGCATGTTGGAGTAGCTCTGTTGATTATATGTAAGTTTTGCCTTTTCTTGGACATTTTTTCTTCTAGTTTCTCAAGAAAAACTGTAGTTTTTGGGACACTTTACTTTTCTGTTTCTGGTGCTGTGAAGCTTGGAGGATTCTTACTGCTATTTTTTAGCTTTTTTCACTTTTTGAGCACTTGTTATGATGCGTAACCATGGCAACAAGCTGTTTTACAATCTGGAGCAGCTGATTAACATTGGAAAGGCTGAAATAATACCTCAACTGAAGCCACAAATCCCAAATGAGCTAAAACGCAAGAAGCGTGGGTGCAGAGCGGGAGCAAAACGGAGACAGAGAAAGAGGAAATTCAAACCTTCTCTTCCATCGATCATAATGGGCAACGTGAGATCACTGGCCAACAAGATGGAGGAACTCCAAGCCCTTTCAAGGACTCAGCCAGAGTTTCGGCAGTTTCGGAACCGCTGGAGGAGATAATGCAAAGAAGGATTCTCCAGATAATCAAGAAGATTATGGACAACCCTGAGCATTCTCTTCACAAGACTGTCCGACAACGGAAGAGTGTCTTCAGTCAGAGGCTTCTTCAGTTTGGCTGCAACACTGACCGCTACTGGAGATCCTTCCTGCCAACAGCCATTGTAATATACAACAACTCTTTGATGACTTGATTATTATTATTATTCTGAGCTACTACAGCAATCAATTTCCCTCTGGGATTAATAAAGTATTTTTGAACTGAATTGAATTGAATTGAATGTAACAGAAAATTCCATAAAAATCCATTCAAGTATATTTTACATGTCAACATTTACATGTGTTATTGTTATTTTGACATTTAGTTAGATGTTTAGCATCCAGTAAATGTTGGTCTGACGATAACGTGGTGTCCACGGCCAGAAATGGTCTTGCTAGGACGGTTTATATTAGTAAAAAATATTGTAACAGAACTTTTCCTAAAAGTTCATTCAGATATATTTGTACATGTTTACAGTTACATGTGTAATTGTTATTTTGGCAATTAGTTACGTGTATTCCAACATAAAGTATTGCTCGTCAGTGAAGCGTCGAACTGTGTTTGATGCAGGAGCGTCTCCCTCTGTCAACGGGATGAGTTTGTGTAACAAGTACAAATTATTCCACTGTTGCATCAAGGATCCAGAAAGAAAATGCAAGAATGTTGTTTTGAAATATTGTAACTATTTTATGCAGATTAAACGTCACATTTGTTAAACTTAACTTACTGCCATACCAAGTTTATTTGTAAAGCACATTTAAACACGGCATGAGAGCCGACCAAAGTACTGAACAAAGACACATAATAAAAACAATTAAACATAACAAAAACTAAATCTATTGAAATCAGGTGATTCAGATACAAGAGAAAAGGAAAAAGAGAATAAATTAGGCTGAATTAAAAGCCAGAGAGTAAAAGTGAGTTTTTAAACAAAGGGAAAGAGAGGAAGAGAGTCTGATCGGGAGGGGCAAGTGGTTCCAGAGCTTCGGTGCACAAACTGAGAAAGCCCGGTCCCCGCGGGACTTACAGCGGGAACTAGGGACATGAAGAAGGTGCTGGTCGGCTGACTGGAGGGATCGCGTAGGGACATAAGGGTGAATGAGCTCAGACAAGTAGCCAGGATCTTAAACTCTATCTGGAGATAGATGGGGAGCTAATGGAGATTTTCCAAAACTGGTGTGATGTGTTCTCGCTGCCTGGTGCCAGTCAGGAATTGAGCTGATGCATGTGTATACATAAATGCGTGTCTAATCGTGCTGCAGACACGTGTCGTCAATAGTTTAGCACTTTAGTGCATTTTTGTTAAAATTTTTATGTTCTGCCTAAAACTGTCTGTGTTGTGCCGTTGTCAGGTAAAAACTCTGCACTGCATTTGAATTTAAAACTGCTGTGTGTGTGTGTGTGTGTGTGTGTGTGCGTGCGTGCGTGCGTGCGTGTGTGTGTATTTGTTAGCGGCTCTGCCCTCTCGGTCGGCTAGGCAACAGCATTTGTTGCATTTTTCAAACAGGAAGTGGGAGTTGAGTAAGAATCTGGTAGGGGGTGACTTGCTCTTTAAAGCAGGGGTGTCAAAGCTCAGGGGCCACATTGAGGGAAATCTAGTCCCAAGTGGGCCGGACCGGTAAATTAAAAACAACTTCAGATTGTTTTCTTTGTTTTAATACTATCAATATAAAACAAGGCTGGAGCCTGAGGACAGTGTATCCAAAATAGTACAACACCTGAAGTGTACTTGAAAATCTGAAAAAAATAATAAATCAATAAAAAAAAACATTCCTTAGTGATTCAAAGAGCTTACAGATCACATGGATAGATCAATTTCATGCAGCACTTAAAGTATATTTGACTCATTTTACTTTACATCTTTTAGCTTTCACCAGCACATCAATATCAGAAGTCACATCCTGAGTGACGGCCAACTTCAGGATGTGATTCAAGTTCTTGTGTGAGCCTTGAGCGCAGCTTGGATTTATTTATACTCATTACAGAGAAAACTTGCTCACAATGATAAGTTTATTTTCACTCTACATTGTAAAATATGAAAATAAAGTTTACACAACCATCTCGCGGGCCGGATTTAACCCGCTTGCAGGCCGGATCCGGCCCGTGGGTCACATTTTTGACACCCCTGCTTTAAAGATTCCAGATGGAGCATCAGGATTAGCACCTCCATCACAAACCTGCTGCGCTTTTCTGGAGACGTCCAACCGGAGACGTCCAACCGGAAGACATGCTGGAGGGATTGCCTCTCAAAAAAAAGCAGCACAGATTGTAAAAGTAGTTTTATTTTGCTCAACAATTTTTTCCCTCACTGTCCAAAACCCCAGACTGTCCTCAGAAGTTTGACATAAAAACTTCTAAAGTGCTGTCAGCAGTTTCTCCAGCTTTAGAGATGATAAAACTACCTGCTGTCGTCCTCGGGTCATCCACATGACGTTTCCCCTCGCACCTGTCTGACCATCCTTAGTACAAACCCACCTTACCAGAAAATCTGCTTTATTTAATTTTATGTAATGAGGAAAATGTGATTTTGTTATTACTGATGAAGGCAGAGATTCCCCCCGGTGGGCAGAGAACAGCCATAATAAGCAGCTGGCTGCACATCCGCAAACCTGAAGTAATTATTGTCTCAAGATTAAAAAAATGGAAAGCAGGGGTTATTTTTAAAGGATAAAATAAACCAGAGATAGAAATGACCTTAATATTATTTCTCTGTCCGGGCATTTCCAATAGGAGTACTCCGTCGGAGGGTTTGATAAAAGGATTATGTGGTCAGCTTCATGTGGCTGCAGTTAAATCTGGATATGGAGGGAGAGCTGATTGAATAATTCTTGTTTCCTTTCTGCCAACCTAGCAGTCCTCTTTGGTAAAAGCAAAAATCAGCATTATGCCAGATTTGTGCATGCACTCTCTGTGTGTCTGTAGATTCCAGTTCGCCCATCTGACTGCTGGTCAAAATGTTTGCATGTGGAAAAAAGAAGCGCAGATGCTCCTGGTGTCATTTATCTCTTGGTAAACATTGAGAAATCCTGAATTTGGTCAGTTACGTTGACCGTCATCGATGTGGTAAACGTGTGACGCAGCATTGGGATAAAAGCTGAACCATAAATCAGTCTTTTGGTGTAAATACATCTAAACTCAGATTATTCCATTTTATCAAGTGTTTTCACCTTGCTAAGCCACTTCTCAGTTACCTTTTAAACATTACCGCTGAAAAAATGAGAACAAAGGTGTTTTATAGTTTAACCAAAGGACAGTTTTTTTTACTTGTTGTTCAAGAAAGCTACTTTTAAAAGATGCCCCTTAAAAAGAAACAACCCCCACCCCTCAAGCCTGATGACTAAAGCTTGGTTCATGCTTGACGCATTCACTTTCCGTGCGGTGATGCGGCTCGCGGCTGGAACGCGCTTCACAACTTGCAGCTTTTATGGTTCGTGCGGCTCGTCTCTGCGGTGAGCCAATATTCTCCCAAACTGTAGGGGGCAGCATGGAGCTCTACGGCATGCATCCAACACTACACCATAGTAGAAGTAGAAATTACTGTTTACAACATGGCATTTCAGCATTTTTAACAGCGTTCTCGTCTTTTCCGACAGTGCGAGCTATTTCTCTCCAAGAATTATTTACAACATGTTGATCACGGTGATCTCTGACAGCTGAATCATACAAATGTCTGTATTTACGAACCTCTGCCATACTAGTTCTTGCCGGTCCGCCATGTTTTTCCGCGTCCGTCCGTCCGCGTGGTTAGAAATTTTCCGAGGTGCGTGTTGCGGAAATTCTGGGCCGTGCGGAGGTGCGGTGGAGGGGCGTGGTTGTTAAAATGACGCAACTTTTCCGCGCGGAGCCGTGCGAACCTCGCGGACGCGTCAAGCATAAACCAACCTTTAGCATGCTGGCTAGTATAGCGTGTAGCTCAGCACCACCGTGGGCAACCCCCACGAACAACGGGTCACACCTTCCAGAACCCGACCCAAACCTTCTCTCACTCACTTTCTCCTCTTACAAACAGCTCTGCCAGCCCACAGAAGATGGGCTGCATTCAGAGACAATAACTCCATCACTTAAAGGGATATTCCACCCTTACGTAAAATTGTGTCTATTTCCATAATCCTCAGAGTTAGGTAAGTGAGAAAAAAGCATTTTGTAACCCGGGCAGTATCCAAAGTGACATACAATGTTTTACCTATAGGGCATGTTGTGATCTGTGGGGGAAACCGGATTACCGGGAGGAAACCCACGCATGCACGGGGAGAGCATGCAACTTCATGCAGAAAGGCCGCAGCTGGGTTTGGAACCTGCAACTTTCTTGCTGCGGCAGTGCAGGCGACAGTGCTAATAATTGCGCCACCATCCAGCCCACCTGCAGTAATTCTCCTGGTCTGGCAGCGCAGCAGTCCATCTGCATTAGTGCAGCATCCAGCAATGGTCAGTTTGGGTACAGTCTGACCTTTCACCATCTATTCAACATCTGGTCAGAAAGGAGACACAATATCACATGTGCTCCCTTTAAATGAGCCTTCACACCAGCTGGGATTCAGACTCTGCAAGTCTGAATCATAAACAATAACTTTCTTTCCCAAGGTCTCATCGGTCTGCCTCCAGAAGAAAGAAGATCCAGCTCGAATCAGTTGCTAAATTCAAGAATGATTATAAACTACTTATATGACATATCTAACTAACCGTTAAATAAACATTTGTTTATTACTACTTATAATAATTATCGTATAATGAAATGCTTCATTAATCTGTGCACACTGAATGGATTTATATTATGTGTCTAATAGAACCTGCAATGTGTCCACCATGTTTGACTACAAGGTCCTCACACCTGCTCCACACAATAACAAGTACGGCTGAGTTAAATCCATTACGCATAGCTAACCTTTTACCCAGATCAGAGCCTCCATGTAAAGGAGGGTGTGTTTCTGAGTTGCCTTGATAACATCTCCAAACTTGTCAGAGGCTGATTGGCTGTCCAAACCATAACAACTAAACTTGAAAACTAAAACATGCTGAGAGATTCGACAGTTCTTGAGAAAGCTTCAGACCGGCCATCTTTAGCATATCTCTAACAATCAAAGATTTTGACACGTCGTCAAAACCTTTTTGCACCTACAAAGCTGAGACAGCAAACAGTTCCTGCAGAACAAAGCTGATATTGTTCAACTCCTTAAGAGTTATTCCTGAGACGCATGCTGATTCCAGCCTGTGCTGCCTGGTGACATCTTTTGGACTGGAGAAGTCGGTGCTTGCGGTCAATCTACCGGACCTGGGTGTTCCGAGGTAATCCAACCTCTCTGACCTCCGGATCCGTGATGAGGGTCATCAAAGGGTGAGGTAGAACACAGAGAGATTGTGTCTGAATGTGCTTTGATGATACCCACTTATAGCTTAGAGTAAACCTAATTATTTTCACCAGAACTCAGCTTATTTTGATAAGGAAGATCTGACTGATATCGCATCCACACATAGGATCCAGACGTTACCTTTAGCTCCATCCATTCACAGTAAATAATCCATCCACCCATCTTCTGAACCCACTTTGTCCACGCAGGGTTGCGTGCGGGGGGGACAATCAGGCGGGGTACACCCTGGACAGAGAGCCAGTCCATCGCAGGGCAACACAGAGACGCACAAGACAAACAAACATGCACACACACACTCACACCTAAGGACAATTTTGACAGACCAATCAACCTAACAGTCATGTTTTTGGACGGTGGGAGGAAGCCGAAGTACCCGGAGAGAACCCACGCTTGCACAGGGACAACATGCAAACTCCATGCAGAAAGATCCCAGGCCGGGAATCGAACCCAGTAAATAATAGTTAACCAATATGTTTTCAATTGTTTGTAAAATAAATTCTTACTTTTATGAACTTGACTCTTAGTAACACGAAGTGTGGTTGATCACTGTAAAAGCAAAGAACCTAGATCTTCTGAATTAAATCCTACAATCTTCTGATTAATTACAATAAAGACCTCGCAGGTTAATATTTTATATTTATATAGAATATTACATCTTCATGGTCATAACAGATAAAATCATCACTTTGCCTCCACTACATTAGCTTAGCATAAACAATGGAAGTGAATAGTAGAAGTTAGCATTTTGTGTGCAGCAGTGATTAAAATCACTCAGTAATGACACAGATTGTTCCTGGTGAGTTCAATCATCATGTTGATTTAGACTTGGGACTACCTTATGACGAAGCACCGCTGCTGCGGGGCGAGCAGATACAACACAGCGGGCAAATCGTGGGTACAAGACTGAGGAAGCAAGGCTGGGGAATCTACTGCTGTGAGGACTGGTTGGAGAACAGGATGGATCTGTTATAGCAGGAGAAGCAGGTGAGTGACATGAGTTTGATGAAGGGAGCAGGTATGATGACTGAGGCTGATTGGAGACAGGCTGTGGTTGCTATGGAGACGGGTCATAGCTGGAACGAGATCATGACAATTGGGCTTCAATTCAATTTAACCTTCTCAGTGACCTAGTGGTAGAGTGTCTGCCCTGGGACTGGGAGATTATTCAAATCCTGGACAGGTCATACCAAAGACCTAAAAAACAAATGGGACCCAGGGCCTCCCTGCTTGGCACACAGCTTTAAAGAGCAAGTCACCCCCAAATCAACTTTTTTTGCTGATAAACTATATAAATGTGTGTCTAATTGGGCTGCAGACACGTGTAGTCAATGATTTAGCGCTTTAGTGCATCTTCGTTAAAATTTAAATATTCTGCCCAAAACTGTCAGTGTTGCGCCGTTGTCAGGTAAAAACTCTGCACTGCATTTGAATTTAAATCTGCCACCGCTATTGGCTAAGAGGTTTGCTATCATGTAAACTGGTACATTATGATGTCACAATGCCGTTGTGAGCCTGTGTGTGTGTGTGTGTATTTGTTAGCGGCTCCACCCTCTCGTTCTGCTAGGCAACAGCATTTGTTGCATTTTTTTTAAACACGAAGAGGGAGTGAAGTAAGTTTCTTGTAGGGGGTGACTTGCTCTTTAAGGGGGGTAAAACCACCAAACAGTTCCTGAGCGCAGCCACAGCTGCAGCTCCCCACTCCCCACGAGGATGGGTCAGATGCAGAGATAATGCAGAGATAAATTTCACCACTGAGTGATGATGACTAATGGGACTTGAACTTTCAGCTCCTCAGAAACCTAAAGGTGATGTCATGGAGGGTCAGTATTTTAACTATCTATGGTCTGCTCGTGCAAGGTGCTGTTGTAGCACCATCAAATGATGTTAGAGGGAGTCTGAGGAAGGGAGTCACACCTTAAAATGTTTTTCATTTTTATTTCTTCAAAATGAAGCTTGCTGGAAGAGCTTTGCCCAAGAACAAGTACTACAACTTTACTGGTGTGGAACACTTGTTTACTCAACACACATCTCTAGTAGGAATGAATGCCTTGTAAGTCATACTGGGGGGGGGGGGGGGGCTGGTGCAACCTTTTCAGGAACTAGAAATGAGCCACAACCCAGCTGAGCTTCAGACAACAGAATTTAGTCTTTTTCCTGATATATGGACATCTCACCTCTGATTGGCTAACAGCAACGTGATGACCACTGACTCAGCTTGCTTTGACACGTTGGTGTTTTCATCTCCACAACTAACGCAAGCATGGAGGACGTCTGCTGTGTGGTGGAGTTGCTAATGCTAACTGTGAAATGAAATAAAAAGGGGAAAACATGTGACGAGTGATGCAACATGTGATTGTTGGTAAAGTATCATAAACCATAGATTAAAGGTTCAACTGTGGAAAAAAAACTCAAATATATGGAATTTAGGCTGGATTTTCTCTTTCTTTCTGGATCTTTTTCTCCTTTTTGTCATCGTCTTTCAACAGAAAAATGTATTCACGCTGATGTAATCAAAGTTTTAAATTTTCTTTGCCTTTTTGGTCAGCCTGGTTGAGGACAGTAGACAAATAGAAAAGAATATTTCTTTTCTAGATGAATTTAGGTGGTAACTGTTAAATAACCAAACATTCATCTGCTGTTATCAGACACCGTCAGCAGTCAGAGCAGACTAACGTTCGGGCGTCTGACCTACAATTTGAGTTATCATAACAGGGTTTTGACCTCGTGACCTGCAGTCATTACTGCCGTCGCCTTCAATCAGCCCTACAGCGCTGATAAAACCCTCTGGGAGCAAACCGGCTGCTGGGACTGAGGTGACAGAAGATTTATGTATATGTGCAGGAGTTGTGACAGTACATGCATGCCCTGCTGTAAATTGTCATGTTCCATTCCTTCTGAGAGCAGAGATGCTGTCGTGGAGAGGAGAAACTCCCAACTGAAGTGGCTTTTCTTTTTTTAATTCCCCGAAAATTTAAATTAGAAAAATTATTTTTGTTAAAATTGGCTGCCTGGACTTCTCTGTAAAAAAAAATTCTGTAAATAGAGTATTTCTACTGTGTAGGCTTTGTCACAAAATGCAAAAAGTACAAATTTTACATATAAAAATGAAAAAATTTGCCATTTTACATGACTTTGAGAAGTTTCCTGTATTTTTACTCCTTCAGCATTATTCTACAAAAACGATGTGAATTCAAGGTTTTATTCCCAGTAAAAGTGTCCACCAATTTTTAAATTGTAAATGTGAAAAAGAAAAAATCTGAATTGATGCTTTATTACTTTAAAACAAAACTATCCAGCCAAAAACAGAAAATATGCACGATTTGATCATTCGGTTAAAAGACAAGGTTAGCTGAAACCACTAAACACTTTCCCAGCAGCAGAACCTCACAGCAACACATTACGGTGATGAGTTGTGGCGTCTGTGTGACTGAAGGGTTTGCTGTCGCTCATCCAGCTGTAAATCACTTGTCATGTCAAAGCGTGTGTGAGGACTTTGTGAAGCCATCTGTTCCCAAGAAGTGAAACCAGCAGAGCAAAGACATGAATTACTCGATGAAGGTAAAAGTGTAGGGGAGGGTGCTGGGGTCGATACGAGAGAGAAAAATATAAAAGATGCAAGAAATTTTTTTAAATGATCCTGTACACATGTATCTCACTAAACTGAGATGTATTTTCTACAGTTTGGTCTGCCATTCACATAAAAGTGAACATATGCAGCACCAAAAACATTCTTTCAAAATCCTACGACCAAGGTGGACATTTGTGGTCATAAAAACAAGGTTTTAGGTTTTGTAGCACCATTGGCCATGATGAATATTTTCTGACGTCACATGGGCGACCTGTGTTTACACTCGGTTGTTTTTACAAACTCAGTTACTGCTCTGTGTAGAAGGCCACAGGTGGTTATTGTCTGCTATCTAGTTGTTCCAAGTCCAAGGAACAGTTTTTGGCAAAGATGCGGATGATTTGGGGAACTTCTGCCAACTACAGGCTTGGCATGCCTATGAATGTGCGTCACAATGAGCAGGATTTATTTTTGCTCAAAACAAAGTTTTTTTTTCCAGATGAAACCCCGCCCCCTATCACTGCTGGATTACATCGGCTGCTTTAGTCCTAACTGATGGCCTATAAAGGCTTCTCGTCACCCAGGAGGCACACAGGAAAAATGTCATGATGGGTGAAAGTTGTCACACCGTCTTGTCTCCCCGTTCTGTTTGGTCATGTGTCTCTGTTAATTGCTCCCACCTGCCTCTCGTTTTCCAATCACCCAAACTCACAGCCCTCTTGTATTTAAACTCCTTCAGTTCTGTGTCTATTTTCGGTTCATTGTTTCATTGTCCAGCGTGTGTTCTACATTAAAGACTCTACTTGTGCTGGTTTGTCTGCCTGCCTGATTCCTCACCCGCATATGGATCCTCGCCTCCGCTTCACTCACCGGCATGCGCTGACAAAAGTAAAGAACTCTTCCAAGATCTTCGTAATCTTATTGTTCAAAAGAATTCTGATGGGAATGGTGGTTATAAGCGCATTTCCAGAGTCCTGAATGTTCCTGTGAGCTCTGTGGGGGCCATTTTCCAGAAATGGAACTCCGCCATCTTCCGCACGTCTTCGGTGGCAGGTCAGTGGTCGTCCACACTCACTATTGCACACTCCTTTAGAGAAACCTTACACATACAAGCGTGTGTACGCACACAGGTGCTCATGTGATGCGCTCACAAGGATGGACTTGGGCATTTTCAACTCATCACCCGTGTGGTGGTTGTGGTTGGCACTAAATGCACCATGAATTGTTACCGTGTGTTTCTCAGCAAAAATTGTTACTTTGATTTATCCTCATGTTGTTGGCGCAGTGATGTTTTGGTCTTGTTGTATTTTTGTTTGTCCCTTTTTTTACTCTTTCTCTCTTTATGCAGGTCTAGAAGCAGATTATTGTTCATCATTTATTGTTTATTTTTGTGAAACCCCCTCCCCCACCTCTTCCTTCTCTCTTTTTCTCTTACACTTCTGTCACTGTGTCCATTGGTATTTTAAATAGGGATGCACCGATATGAAATTTTTGGGACGATACCAATATTAATACCACTGTTATGGCCGATAACAGATATACTGACAATACTGTTTCTAAAAGCAGCAGATTTTGTATAGCATGAAAATTATTAAAGTTGAATTTACGTTGTTATGTACACACATTTACGCTTCTGAGATGATTACAACCACTGTCACGTGACCAAACAAATACGCATCACCCCCTCACCCTCTGAAACAGGCAAACAAATGGAAACAATATGGAAAAGATATCGGTTGTTAATATCGGCCCAGTTTTATTTATCGGACCGATGCCGATTTGTTAAAAAATGACTAGCATTGGCCAATACTGATATTGATGCCGATATATTGTGCATCCCTGATTTTAAACAACCAAAAATGTTTCTAATAAAGTTTTGGTATCAGGATTGGCATCATGGCAGAAACTATGATGTTCTACCTGTGAGAATAAAACTGCAAGGCTCGTCTTCGGCATTCAGACGTCAATTCTTATTGCTTTACAGCCGGACAGGACACGGTAAAAAAAATAAGTAAATAAATGGAAAGAGCATCAGTTCACCATAAACCGGCCATGATCAGGTGCTCTACATAAGATTCCTGTCACAGGAGACCAAAGAATTATCAGGAGAGTTCTCCAACAGCAAGAACCATTCGGGCAGAACTTCTGCAAGACCTTGCATCAGCAGGTACTGTTTCAAAGAAAAACTATGAGCAATGCACTGAATCGACATGGCATCTATGCACGCTCACCATGCAAAACTCCATGGCTGAACGAAAAGTTATGTCGAGGCTTGGTTAAAGTTTGCTAAACAGCATTTTGAGAAGCCTGTGGATCACTGGGAGACTACTGAATGGTCAGACGAAAGTTAAATGGAACTTTTTGGCTGCCATTCTACACACCATGTATGGAGAAGAAATGGCACTGCCCACCACCCCAAGAACAGCATACAAACATTTGAGATTGGGGGTGGAAGCATCATGGTGCGGGGCAGCTTTTCAGCAAGGGGTACTGGCAGACTTCACATTATTGAAGGCAGGATGGAAAAATGTACGGGGACTTTCTTGATAAAATCTGCTGCCATCTACCAGAAAATAGAAAATGAAAAGAGGGTGGATATTTCAATTATTCAATTATTTCAATTATTACAAGAAGGTCAGCACAGTCAGTGTTCAGCCCACTGCATCTCTCGCAGACGAGCTGAACAACTTCTATGCTCGTTTTGATGCAGACAACAGAGAGGAGATCCTCTACCCTCAAGAGGACAGTGAGGCTGCAACTCTAACTCTGGAAACAGAAGCTGTGAGATGGGCCTTTAAAAAGGTCAATCCTCACAAAGCTCCAGGACCAGACGGCATCCCAGGCCGGCTACTCAGAGTGTGTGCAGACGAGCTGGCAGAGGTGTTTACCAACATCTTCAACCTCTCCCTGAGGCAGTCAGTGGTCCCGACGTCCCTCAAAGCATCCACCATCATTCCCGTTCCCAAAAAATCAGTGGTCTCCTGTCTGAATGACTACCGTCCTGTTGCACTGACATCCGTCATCATGAAGTGCCTGGAGCGGCTGGTCAAATGTCACATCTGCTCCTCCCTCCCTGACACACTGGATCCTCTTCAGTTTGCCTATCGGACAAACAGAGCCACAGAGGATGCCATCGCCCTGGCAACACACACCGCCCTCACTCACCTGGAGAAAGGGAATACATATGCAAGAATGCTCTTCATCGACTACAGCTCGGCATTTAACACCATCATCCCCTCAAGACTTGCCACGAAGCTCGTCGACCTTGGGCTGGGAACACCGATCTGCAGTTGGATTCTAAACTTCCTCACAGACAGGCCCCAGGTGGTGAGAGTTGGTAAGCACACTTCCTCATCACTCATCCTAAACACAGGTACGCCCCAGGGTTGTGTGCTTAGCCCCCTCCTATATTCCCTGTTTACACACGACTGTGTTGCTAAACATGAGACCAACATCACCATCAAGTTTGCGGATGACACAACCATCATAGGCCTCATCACAGGGGATGATGAGACGGCCTATAGAGAGGAGGTGATGGCACTGTACGAGTGGTGCCTGGAAAATAACCTGACTCTCAACATCAGCAAAACCAGAGAAATGATAGTGGACTACCGGAAACGACCAGTCAGGGAACACCAACCCATCCGCATCAACGGGGTCGAGGTCGAAAGGGTCAGCAGCTTCAAGTTCCTTGGAGTCAACATCACTGAGGACTTCTCCTGGACCCTTCACACAGACACTACTATCAGGAAAGCTCGCCAGCGGCTTTACTTCCTGAGGAGGCTGAGGAAGTTTGGCGTGAGCGCCTGCTTCATCTCAAATTTCTACAGGTGTGCAATTGAGAGCTTGCTGACGAGCTGCATCACAGTGTGGTACGGAAGCTGCTCTGCCAGCAGCCGTAAATCACTACAGAGGGTGGTGAAAGCAGCAGAGCACATCACTGGCATGAGGCTTCCTGCCATTCAGGACATTTATCTCCAACGATGCCTCCGGAAAGCACACAGCATCATCAAGGACCACAGCCACCCGGCACATCATCTGTTCTCCTTGTTACCATCTGGCAGACGTTACAGGAGTCTGTCTGCTCGGACTACAAGACTTAAAAACAGTTTCTATCATCAAGCCATACGACACCTCAACCACAACACCTAAACACACACAACACAGGACTCAGAAGCTACCCTGCAGCTTCACAAGTACTATATTTAATCCGTACTGGTCACTTCACTTTATTGTTATTGTAATTTATATCCAAAGTGCAACACTGTAATCTATATCCTGCATAATTTATATCCTGCAATACTGTAATTTATATCTAAAGTGCAATACTGTAATTTTCTGCAGCTCATTCCTGTGCAATATCCCATCTGCCCTCCCGTCATATTTCTTTTCAGGATTTTCTTTATTGACACATATATATTTAGTCATCTTTTCCCTTTTACCATGTCTCTCTAATATTTTGCTCCTTACTATATTTTTTTGCTTTATTTTATTATATTTTTATTATATTTTATTATATTTTCTCCCGTATCATGTTGCTGAGAGACCGCTGCTCGTCATACACGTTTCATTGCAATGTTGACCCTGTGCTAACTTGCATATGACAAATAAACTAAAACTGAACTGAACTGAACTATTTCAGCAAGATGGTCCCAAATACCAAGCCAAGGAAACACCGAATTGGTTCCAACGATAGAAAATCAAGTTGCCTGAATGGCCCAGTCAATCCCCTGACCTAAATCCCATAGAAAATTTAAGTTCATAAGATCAAAGTTCATAAAAGAAAAACCCAAAGACTGTTTGTGTGAAAGAATGGGCCAGAATCCCTCCTGTGCAACACTGATGACTGGTCTCTCCATACAGGAGGCGTCTTGTAGCAACATGATGCTGTAATCGCCAACAAAGACTTTTCTACAAACTAATAAATAAAGTGTGTTCAATAATTATTCCCTGTGTCATTTCATGTTATTTATTATGGCGCAACTTGTTGATTTCTTTATATCAATTCAATATTTAGTTTGATGGTAACATCTGGTGCCAATTTTGTGTCAACAGCCTGCCTGCTAGACCTGACTGCAGCCTTTGACAATGTTGGCCATCACCTGCTACTGGAGAGGCTCAGAGGCAGTATAGGGTTTATCAGGAACTATCTATCTGAGCGTTCCTTCTCTGTGGCCATCTCCAAGTTTCAGTCCTCCACCACCTCCCTCACCCATGGTGTTCCTCAAGGTTCTGTGCTGGAGCTTCTACTTTTCCTTTTTTTATCTACCTACTCTGCAGCACATCCTGAGCTCCTTTTAGGGAATCTCCTACCATCTTTATGCAAATTACATCCAACTGTACAACTCCTTTAAGCCCCATGAGATGTCTAAGCTCTAATGCCTGTGCTCGGCTTCTGACCAAGTTCTCCAAACACACCCACATCACCCCGCTTCTCCTCCAGCTTCACTGGCTCCCAGTCAACTTCAGGGTTCATTTCAAGACCCTGGTTCTGGTCTATAGGGCCTTACATGGACAAGCACCATCTTACATTGGTTATCTTCTGAGGCCCTACACCCCCAGCAGGTCCCTGAGGTCCAGTGATCAAAGCCTACTGGTTGTGCAGCACCAGGCTAAAGACCAAAGGTGATAGATCATTTGCTGCTGTGGCCCCCAGACTCTGGACCTCTCTCCCCCTGGGCCTGAGATCAGTGGACTCAGTGGTCCCCTTTAAAAAACAGCTGAAGACTCACCTGTTCAGGCTGGCTTTGGTGTGACCTTCATCACCCTTCTTCTTATTCTGCCCTTCCTACCTATTCCACCTTTCCTGGGATCCAATGATTTCCCTCTTTCTTATTTATTTTCTCTCTCCCTTTTCTGAACATTTTTTAATCACAATTCTTTTTTATATTATTTTTATTATTGTTGACTTCTAATTTTAACCATATTTGATAACCAGCAAGTTAGTTTTTGATGGGAAATGACATACAGTGGTGTGAGAAACTATTTGCCCCCTTCCTGATTTCTTATTCTTTTGCATGTTTGTCACACAAAATGTTTCTGATCATCAAACACATTTAACCGTTAGTCAAAGATAACACAAGTAAACACAAAATGCAGTTTTGAAATGATGTTTTTTATTATTTAGGGAGATAACAAAATCAGAACCTACATTGCCCTGTGTAAAAAAGTAATTGCCCCCCTTGTTAAAAAATAACCCAACTGTGGTGTTTCACACCTGAGTTCAATTTCTGTGGCCACCCCCAAGCCTGCTTACTGCCACACCTGTTTCAATCAGGAAATCACTTAAATATGAGCTGCCTGACACAAAGAAGTAGACCAAAAGCACCTCAAAAGCAAGACATCATGCCAAGATCCAAAGAAATTCAAGAACAAATGAGAACAAAAGTAATTGAGATCTATCAGTCTGGTAAAGGTTATAAAGCCATTTCTAAAGCTTTGGGACTCCAGTGAACCACAGTGAGAGCCATTATCCACAAATGGCAACAACATGGAACAGTGGTGAACCTTCCCAGGAGTGGTCGGCCGACCAAAATTACCCCAAGAGCGCGGAGATAACTCATCTGAGAGGTCACGAAAGACCCCAGGACAACTTCTAAAGAACTGCAGGCCTCACTTGCCTCAATTAAGGTCAGTGTTCACAACTCCACCATAAGAAAGAGGCTGGGCAAAAATGGCCTGCATGGCAGATTTCCAAGACGCAAACCACTGTTAAGCAAAAAGAACATTAGGGCTCGTCTCAATTTTGCTAAGAAACATCTCAATGATTGCCAAGACTTTTGGGAAAATACTTTGTGGACTGATGAGACAAAAGTTGAACTTTTTGGAAGGCAAATGTCCCGTTACATCTGGCGTAGAAGTAACACAGCATTTCAGACAAAGAGCATCATACCAACAGTAAAATATGGTGGTGGTAGTGTGATGGTCTGGGGTTGTTTTGCTGCTTCAGGAACTGGAAGGCTTGCTGTGATAAATGGAACCATGAATTCTACTGTCTACCAAAACATCCTGAAGGAGAACGTCCGGCCATCTGTTCGTCAACTAAAGCTGAAGCCATCTTGGGTGCTGCAGCAGGACATTGACCCAAAACACACCAGCAAATCCACCTCTGAATGGCTGAAGAACAACAAAATGAAGACTTTGGAGTGGCCTAGTCAAAGTCCTGACCTGAATCCTATTGAGATGCTATGGCATGACCTTAAAAAGGTGGTTCATGCTAGAAAACCCTCAAATAAAGCTGATTTACAACAATTGTGCAAAGATGAGTGGGTCAGAATTCCTCCAGAGCGCTGTAAAAGACTCGTAGCAAGTTATCGCAAACGCTTGATTGCAGTTATTGCTGCTAAGGGAGGCCCAACCAGTTATTAGGTTCAGGGGGCAGTTACCTTTTTACACAGGGCAATGTAGGTTTGGATTTTGTTCTCTCCCTAAATAATAAAAACTGTCATTTCAAAACTGCATTTTGTGTTTACTTGTGTTATCTTTGACTAACGGTTAAATGTGTTTGATGATCCGAAATATTTTGTGTGACAAAGATGCAAAAGAATAAGAAATCAGGAAGGGGCAAATAGTTTCTCACACCACTGTAGGTGTCTCTCAGCAGATAGTAAGACAATGTACAAGAGGCAATGTTGTGCCAAAAAATACTTTCTCAGCTTTTATTTACATTTGAGCAAACAGTGTCATGTCTGCTGTTTTTCACCTGTTGAGTTGAATAAAACAGCTGTTCCCAATAAATCTGGGTAATTAAGATGCTTTTGACCAGCTTGGACTATTTGGAACGGTTTAGAACTTTGGATTTTCCCCGAGACCGAGTTTTGAAGGGTATGAACAATCTTGGACATGACACCTTTTGCTCAAATGTAAATAAAAGCTGAAATGTCTTGGGCACAATAATGCCTCTTGTACATTGTCTTATTATGGTCTGGGAAACACCTATGTCATTTCCCTCCAAACAATAACTTTGCTGGTTGAATAAAAGTAACTAAAACACAATTTGCTAGGGGTATGAATAATTATGGTCAGCACTGTAGGCATGTGTACATCACTAGCTAGGGTGCAGTATATAAAAACAAACTAATTTGAACTGGGAACAAACTAAGCTATAGGCCAGGGCTATTCAGTTCCAGGCCTGGAGGGCTGGTGTCCAGCACGTTTTAGTTTTAACCCCATTTCAACACATTTGATTTCAATCAGCAGATGATTAACAGGCTTCTGCAGCGCCTGATGAGCTGCTGCACAGGGGATTCAATCAAGTGTGTTGGAGCAGAGAAACCACTAAAACATGATGTATACCAGCCCTAGAGGCCCAGAAATGAATAGTCCTGCTGTAGACAGGGGAGGGAGGGAGGGAGAGAGAGAGAGAGAGAGAGAGAGAGAGAGAGAGAGAGAGACAGACTTGACTTTTGTTTTTAGAGACCAACACTCAACTTTATGGACACCTTCTCACTAGAAAGGCCCTCAGAACAAAACAGAACATATTAAAATCCAAGAGTTAAAACAGTGAGAGAGATCCTGATCAATTTACAGAATAAGCCATGTTCACAGATGATGTCATGACGGTGTGCACAGCAGTGTCGCTCCATCCAACCAGACACAGAAGAAGCTAAATCCAATTCTTTTTCAAGAGCATGTGTGCACGCAGAGCCTATAAAGAGTGTTTTTGTGTGTTCCAGCTTTTTAATGGGTTCATATTTAATTCATATATGCTATTAAAAATCAACATTTTGAAATAAGGAAATCAAAATTTAAATATTCATAATATATTGGGATTAGTTGGCATTTAGACAAACACTTAAATAATATCATGAACTGGTGCTGTAGCACTCTAATGTTCAATCAAGCTGCAAAATATGAAAGTATTCATTCCTTTCTTGTTTTGAGTCATCTTATGAAACCAGTACGTCAAATCGGGGCGTCTGATACGCAACTTTCTAGGAATGCAATCAAACGTGTTAAAGATTCTTAATAAAACATTGAAGTTCATGTGGTGACCAGGAGCAAGGCACGCAAAAAGAGCAAAGGCCAACTCAAAACTGTAACCAGGTCTCAGATAAACGTGTATCTGGTGGCAGAAGCCTCTCGGTCATGAACACATGGAGTCAGAGAGTCAAGAGGAGCACCACGCCTCCTGGCAGACAGCAGCCGTTCTCGTGGACTCGCTCCAGAAAATGATTGGTCAGGAAAACCACCCGCTGACAGGAGGTCAGGACCCGACTCAAACTAGCTTCAACTTTGCTCAGCTCGCAAATTCAGCAACATAATACCTCGATAGGCTGTTTAAAAATAAACAGGAAGCCTGACCACCTTCACAACATCAACTAAAACTTTAGTCATCAGAGAATTCATTCTTCATTTTTCAACTAAAGTATCCCACCACATCAGGCTTTCCTATAATCCAGCCTCCGAAGAGAAAACTGGAAATGCCAAGTCCGGCTGCGACTCCCAAAACACGATCAAATCCAGCGCTGCAAGAGATAAAAACTTCAAATCATCCCTCCATCTCCACCAGGCAGCCCCACCACTTCCTCCTGAGTGAGGTAAAAAATAAATCCTTTCAATGTCCCTAAAGGGTCCTATTGTCATTTCCAATCAACCCTCAGCATCACAAACAGTCTCACAACTTTTTGTATTCCGCTCCATCTACTTATGCAGGTCCCAGAAGACACTGCCTTTTAGACTCCTGCTCTCTGGCGACAAAGATGTTGGGAAAACAAATAACGGAGCAAAACAAAACAAAACCAAGTCTCCTGAAATACCTTGCGGATGCCCAGAGGAAAGCGCTGGACAGACAGATGAGCAGATAGGTTCCTCTGTCCTCCTCTCTCAGGCTCCCTTCTCTCTCGGTGTGCTGTGGAGAGTGACTGCTCACAGCCCGCCTGGCATATCTAATTAGAGCCAGGCTGTTGCCACTATCGGGCAGAGGATCTACCTCTCCAATCTCTCCTGACTCAATCTTCCCCATCTCTGATTTTCTTTTATATTTATGCTGGAATATTTAATTGTAGACAAAAGGTTACTCTGGGCTCTATTCATCACACACAGGCAGAATAATCTCCTTTTAAAGGCTTGACATTTCAGGCTTTTCAAAAGGGGCTGAAAAAATTATATCCCCGCTTTTGTTAATCAATGAAGTAGAACTCCCCCGAACAAAAGAATTAAATTGCTTGGTTGGGTTAATAAAACACACAGAAATAGCTGCTTCCTGTGGGCTTTTGTGCCTGCCACTGGCTTCCCCTCATATGCAACCAGCACTGTAATTCCATATGATTTGAGGGGCAAAAACTCTTCTTTCCCCACACAGTTGGCTTTTTAAATCCTATTGAATGAGCAGCCAGTGAGGCTGGCTGCCCGAGCCTGGCTAACAGAACAGGCTCGCTCCATTCGAGTCCATCTTCCACTAAGGAGAGACGCAGGGTCCACTACAATTTAAAATTTCTATACTGTCTCAGACAAACATTGTAATTATGAAAATGATAGGGGTAATAAGTAGGCCCTTCACTGTCCCATTGTGTCAGCTGCCACCATAATTCAGTCCAGCGGCAGGAGAAAACACAGCAGGACACGTTGTGGTTTAAATTGCTCCTCACAGACAGCCTGCAGATGTGCACGCCATCACCCCAAGGCAGGGTGCTTCTGGATAAAACTATGCAGTGGCACACAGTCTAGCTATGGGGCTGAACGCTACAGTAGTACACAGGCCAGCTGCTGCTCTCTACATATTCTGTTTTACACTTTCCCTATATCATACCATACCAGCGTTGTTTATAAAGCACTTTTGAAAACGGTGTGGCAGCCGACCAAAGTGCTGTACAGATAAAAAGTAAAGGGAGTGAATAATTTACCAACTTTATTTTAAAGGTGTGGAACACTCGTTTAATCAGTGCATTTGCAGTGGTTTTTAGTAGGAACGAATGCTTTGTAAGTCGTTCCCGGGAGCCAAAAATCACAGGTGCACCATTTAGGGGCGGCGTTAGGCCCGGCTACCTGGGCTGAAGCCCCGAATGTTTTACGAAAAGCCCCGGATCTAAATCGTGGAAGTAACATGCAGTACCAAAGTCCAACAGAGAGGGAGCAGCTGGCAGTAGTTTGTATACAGCCTGCCTGAGCCTCCCCCTCTGAAGAAGAAGCCCTTCAGCAGCCGGCTTCTTCTACAGTCTCTGCCTGAAACGCCATGTGTGAAGATGGACATAAGGATGTTTTTTAGACAAAAAGTACAACGACAGAACCCCAGCTTTGATGAGACTGGTGTTGACTCAGGTTTGTGAGTCTTATTTGAAAATATTTGTGATTTCTAATACATATGATGTTGACTAGAGTGTGTCACGTGTGTGTGTGCGCGCGCGCTCGCATGCACGTGTGTTAAGCCCCGGATCTTCTTCAGTCTTAAATCCGCCCCTGGCACCATTTCCAGGAACTAGAAGTGAGCCACACCACAGCTGAGCTCCAGACGGCAGGTTTTGGGATCTCATTTCCTGATATTTGGACATCTCGCCTCAGTTTGGATAAATGGTAAATGGCCTGTATTTGTATAGCGCCTTCTAAGGATTCCACGACCCCCCCCCCCAAGGCGCTTCACAACACAATCAGTCATTCACCCATTCACACACTGGTGGGGATTTCATTTCATTTATTTATAAAGCCCCTTCTGCGACCAAAGCAGACACCCAGGGTGCTGAACACAACACAATAAAAACATAAAACCATCAGAATAAAATATAACTATCGTAAAACCAACATAAAATCAATTAAAAGAGGAGGGTGAAGGCAAAAAACTAAATCCTGAAAAAGATTAAGAGGCCGGGGCATCGAAACCGGGTAAAATTTGCTAATCCTGGAATGCCTTGACAAAAAAATGGGTCTTAAGGCGAGTCTTAAAAAAAACCCAATGAGAGTGACCGACGCACCACCAAAGGCCACTGGTTCCAAAGTGCAGGTGCCAACACCGAGAAAGCACGGTCCCCCCGTGACCTGCACTTAGTGCGTGGAACGATCAACAGCTCCCTGCCGGCTGAGCGAAGGGTCCGTGAGGAGGCATGCCTATGCAAAAGGTTGCCAAGATATGCTGGAGCAGTTCCTTGTAAGGCCTTGTATGCCAGTACCGAGACCTTGAATTTTGCCCTGTATTGCACAGGCAGCCACTGAAGGGATGCCAACACAGGGGTGATATGTTCCCTGCGCCTAGCGCCTGTCACGAACCTAGCTACGATGTAGCTACAGCTGCCCTGGGGCGCACTGACAGAGGCGAGAATGCCGAGCACTGGCGCCACCAGTCCCTCCGACCACCACCAGCAGGCAAGGCGGGACACAACAGCAGAATTCTCTGGTCGGAGCAGGGATCGAACCTGCAACCTTCCGATTACTGGAAAGCCTGCTCTACCTCCTTAGCTACTGCTGTCCCTAACAGCAACGCAACTCTACCACTGAGTTGTAACGATGATGTTTTATCTCCACAAATAACACAAGCCTGGAGGAGTCCTGCGATGTGTTGAAGCTGCTAATGCTAATGGTTAGCTTCTGCTAGAAGGGGCCATCTCTGCTGTTTCCTGGACGCTACATCAACAACAGCCTTCTCTGTCATGAGTCAAGATGGGTGAGTCCATGAATGTTAAGTGACAGTGTGATGTAGATCTGTCAGGCTTTTCTAATCCTACAGTTAAACCGTCTATTTTCTATCAGAAGCTAATGCAGGAGATGGTGTACGTGTAGGAACGTGTTCATTATGCCCTAAAATACCTTTCACTGTTGCACAGCAGCTATTTTAATGGAATTTGATTATTAACAATAACAGCGGCAGCAGAGCAAGATGTAGCAACACTGGTGCATCCCGGGGTAAGGCCTGACTGGAGTTTCATCCAAAAAAATAAAACAACACTAATGTCAAATGTTGTATGGACGTCTCAAATGAAAACTCTTTTTTTTTCTCCTCCTATTTTCTGATTTAAAACAGAGAATTTATCTGCTATGGTCAGTTTAATAATTATTTATATTTAATTAAACCTAAATTCATATTCATGCAATAGAAAGAAATTGTACACAACGTTTTTCTAATTATGAGTGGAATAATGCTTGTTATTTTCTGCATCTTGTTTACTTTTCTTACATCTTAAATTAAAGGTCATTTTTACTCATATTTTAAATACATTTGCAGTGGTCTCTAGTTGGGATGGATGCCTTATAAATTGTACTCTGGGGAAAAACCTCTGGTGTGCCTGTTTGAGGACGTAGGCGTCAGCTGGAGGACAGAGTGGCAGAACACGGCAGGATTGGGAGTCTTGTTTCCAGATATTTGGACATCTCTCCTCTGATTGGATACCAGCAACACAGCCCTACCACTGACTCGGTTTGCTCTGCAATGCTGATGTTACATCTTCACAAATAACACAAGTCTGGAGGAGTTCTGCTGTGTGGTGGAGTTGCTAATGCTAACAGTTAGCTTCTACTAGACGTTCTCTGGTGGACGCTAAACCAACAAAAGCCTTCCCTATTGCGACTCAAGATGGGTGAGTCCATGAGTGATAAGTGACAGTGTGACGTGGATCTGTCCGGCTTTTCTAATCCTAGAGTTTCACCGTCTTTTTTCTATCAGAAGCTAAAGGTGGAGATAGGTGTAGGACACTATTTTCATGCTCAGCCTGCATGAAAAACTCAGGGTGACCCGTTATAATCAGAAATAATCATTAAAAACATGTTTTTCAGTGTTTCACAACTTTAACTGCTAATGAAATTAGAGTTGTACAAAAGGGATTATGAAAAGATTTGGAGATATAAGAGAAATGAGTTCTGATGGGACAGAGAGACAAGAACATTAGAAAGTCAAATAATTTATGAGTCAATTATGTTATTTTTACCTCGTGTTTTTTTTAGTTTGATCAGAATTAAAAGTTACTGATTCATGCCCTCTGAGAATGATTTTCATCATTTGTGTCAACTTTATCATAAAACCATAAATAGGCATATGTGATTTGTCAAAACTGTTTAATTCTAAACAATATCATTAACCTGAACTCAAAAAAAATATTTTTGTAACGTTTTAGCTGTAACGGTGGAAAAAGTAAAGCTGGTCCCAAATCTTATTAAAATTGCAATAATATACAAACAGTGGCTAATATGGCAAGGAGCTAGAAAAGGATAACGAAGTTAAAGATGCAGTGTGTACAAATATAGTGAGAATTTTACAGTGAGAAAATTCCTAACTAGTTTCAGTCATTTTGGAAGGAAGGTTATACTGAAATATATTTCATATCCAGCCGGCTGCGGGGATTGCCAGTTTTTCTCCTTTCAAAGCAAAGGGAGGACGGAGGCAACTACTGTTTACCATCAGTGAGTGTGGAGGTGCCGTGTCTCCTGCGAGCTAATACTGCAGCGCCGCTGACATTTGTAATTTGCCTGCAACAAGCTCCAGGGTGGTTGTAGTAACCACATTTTACAACATGATATCATTTTTACTTCATTTCTACATAATGCTCCTTTAAAATAATCTGACAAAAAGTTAATTCTCAACATGAGTAAAAATCAAAATAAAAAGTCACTGATTTGTTTTCATTTTGTAAACAAACAAATGTTTCAAGTGTTGTACAGATTAAAAGTGGTAAAAAAAACTGTAGTAAAAGTGTATTTTTAAACAGATTTTACCTCCAAGAAGCCGGATTTGATTCCAAATTATTTCTCATAGGCACCACTAGCTAAAATCTGGAGAACAGCAGGCGAGCCGCTTTACGGCATTTTTACAACACTTCACATCCATTTCCGGTATAAACACATGGGACGTCTGAGCTAGCTAAACACAGGGGTCAAAAGTTATGCTCCTGTTCTGTAACAGAAACGGAACATAACACAGAGAAATGGTAGGTCGGACACATTATTTACTATCGAGACGGGTGTATGAAACGCCAGCGTGCTTGGGAGTGGGTCATAAACTGCGATAACCCTATTTTCATAGCTAAGCTAACATTAGCATTCCTAGGATGTGTGACCCAACAGGACTCTACAAATCCCTTGTTTAGGTTTTACCTAACGCAACAGCCAAATCACTGTTTCTGTGTTTAATGGGTGATTTTTTTTTTTAATTTAATGTGAAAGTAGCACTTACACATTTGCAGAGCAGTTTTGTTTACATTTGCTGCAGCAGAGAAGCTTGTGAGGCTGACTGACTACATCACGTTTCATTATTATTATTTACCTCGACAGGCCAGCTCCATGGTGGCAGTGGGACTGGCTGTGGCAGCAGCTGGATTTGCAGGTGAAATCAAAGACAAGTTTATTAGTATTTTAATATCCATTAACCAGAGCAGTTTGTTTACGTTTGATGTGAACTGATTTAATTATACAACTTATTTTTCTTCTATTAAATAATATAAACAACTTTCAAAAGTTGAAGATTATTAGGGTGAGAAGCTTGGTCATCCAAGAGGGGCTCGGAGTAGAGTCGCTGCTCCTCCACATCTAGAGGAGCCAGTTGAGATGGCTCAGGCATCTAGTTAGGATGCCTCCTGGATGCCTCCCTGGTGAGGTTTTCCAGGCATGTCCAACTGGGTGGACACCTAAAGGAAGACCAAGGACATGCTGGAGGGACTATGGGTGTTTCTCAATGTCAAGGCGCCTGGCCTTGCGAGGCGATGTCTTGCGAGGCCAGGCGCCTTGCTTACGAGGACACGGCCCTTCCTTGGTCAAAGAAAACAGTTAAATGGAACAGACTTGCGTCACGTGACTGCGGCTTCCACGGCGGTCGCGTAACGTCACGTGACACGGGAGATAACGTTATATTTTATATGTATTAGTTTAAATATAAATACATAACAAGCCTTTTACTTTTTAAATTGTGTATATGTTTATTAAATTATATTCAAATATATATTGTGTTTTCATGAATATTGTTTAGTATCTGTTGTGTTTTTTTTTTGAATGAAATAAAGATAGTAATAATAATAATAATAATAATAAATTAAAAATATAAGTGAGTTACTACACGCTAGCCACTGAAGCTGCAACTAATAAGCAACTAACCAACAATAGATAACTTCTTTGGATCTAAAAAAAAAATAAACATTTAAAATTAGCCGACTTACTTTTAAACTTGAAAATTGTACCAGAAGTAGCTGCCGGCTTCTAAACTGTCATCCTTTTGAAAATACTGCTGTGTATTCTGGGTAGTTTTTGACCAAGGCTAGGCTACAAAACACCTCTCGTGTATCCTCGCTCAGCTAGCTAAACGGCTAACAAACGGAGAACACACGCCTCGGTAGACCATGAACATTGGAACACGTCTTGGCAGCTCCCGATGACGTATCTCCTAGGCAACCGGGGCGGGGCCAAGACATCAAGGCAATGTTCCTTGGCATTGAGAAACACCCTATGTTTCTCAGCTGGCCAGGGAACCCCTTGGGATTCCCCCGGAGGAGCTGGCCCAAGTGGCTAGAGAGAGTAAAGTCTCGGCCTCTCGACTTAGGCTGCTGCCCCTGCAGTCAGACTCCGGATAAGCGGAAGAAGATGGACGACTGTTCTTATGGACTATATAAAGCAGGCATCTCCAAAGTGTGGCCCGGGGCCATTTGTGACACTTGGTGTGGTTTTGTGCGGCCCCCATTTGCATCTCTAGAAGTCTCTTCTGTAAGCTGTTGATGTAGATCGACACTTTCTAACATTTTTATGTTCAAAGTGTCCTTGATGAGCCTATTTCTGGAACAGTTTTGAGGAATGTAAATGAAAAAAAAATCACCTTAAAATGATTTGAGCTTTTCTAGAAGAAGACAAAACGACATATTTGAGGTTCCCGAGAACGTTTAACTTCAGTTTTGTTCCACATCTTCAAAAGTTCAGACACCACTGATCAGGGTATCTGCAGGTTTAAGGGAGCCAAATAAGACCTTTTTAAAGGCCACTTTGACCAAATTTAAGCCATTTTTTAAATTTTATTTCTGCTATAATTTCCAGCTATTGCCTGGAACCGGTGCTAACCACGTCGCAAACGTGGGATTAGCCATCCAGTTACCGTTAAACTTCCACTTCCCCATGGCGCAAGCTCCCACTAGCTTAACCAGCTAATGTGCTCATCTAAAAATAGCCCCCTTTCACAACCAACTGAATGTGTACGGTTCCGCTTACGCCAACCATCATACACAAAAAATGCTCATCACTAACTAGAAATTCACAAAAATCTCATAGAAATTAAATAATTTAATTTATTGGGTCTTTGGTAATTTAAGACCTTTGGAAACTGTATTTAAGGATTATTTGTCATTTTTAAGGATTTTCAAGGCCTTAAATTTGGAAAAGTAAATTTAAGACTTTTCAAGGACCCGCGGATTCCCTGACTGATTTAAAGGGGACAAGGTGTTAAAAAAAGGACACTAGTTCTTTGTCTTCAAGACGTGAGAAAGTGATATACGTGAAACGATCTCATGTCTGACCAGTAAAGAATCCTGGTGTGTAACTGAATAAAACAAAACAAAAATTAAGCTGTGAGTTTTTCAGATTTCTCAGTTAAAATTGGGATTATAAATTTACTTTTATAGTGACTTAGTGGTTCAGTCAGTGAACCTGCTGCTTTCTGAATGTAAACGAATGATCACTGTGGTGTCATCTAACAAAACAAGCATGTCAGCAATAAGGGAGAACAACTTTC
The DNA here is from genome assembly GCF_043380555.1 of Nothobranchius furzeri. Classification (NCBI taxonomy): domain Eukaryota; kingdom Metazoa; phylum Chordata; class Actinopteri; order Cyprinodontiformes; family Nothobranchiidae; genus Nothobranchius; species Nothobranchius furzeri. The sequence continues at coordinate 72,980,697 of NC_091748.1, forward strand.
CAAATATCTGCTGCTCACATCTGTTTGTCTACCAGGACGATACGCCATGCAGGCCATGAAACAAATGGAGCCTCAAGTCAAACAGGCACTTCAGAGTCTTCCCAAGACGGTATTTCAGTCTGGAGATATAGTAACATAAATGGGTCTTTCATTTATTCATTCACTCATTCAGCTTCTTATCACTTACACTATGTTGTTGCAGGCCTTTGGAGGAGGGTACTACAGAGGTGGATTTGAGCCAAAGATGTCAAAGAGAGAAGCGGCTCTGATTTTAGGCGTCAGGTATGAGAGCTCGCCTTCCTACAGGGCCTGACCTATGGTCTATGTGCAGCAAGTTCTCTGACATCTTTCATCGTTAGAGCCAAAATCACAATTATTCACACTAATTACTGTAATTGTTTCTGTATTTTAGTCCCACGGCCAACAAAAATAAGATTAGAGAGGCTCATAGGAAACTGATGATCCTGAACCACCCAGATAGAGGTAAGAGGAGGCTTGGAACCATCTCAACTGTTTTAAAGGTGCAGTATGTAAGGATATAGTGAGAAAATCCCAAGAGTCTAGTGTTTCAGTCATTTTGGGAGGAAGGTTATACTGAAACATATTTCATATCTGCGGGGATTGCCAGTTTTTGTCCTTTCAAAACAAAGGAAGGAGGGACGTAACAACTGTTCACCATCAGTGAGTGGGAGGGTGCGGTGTCTCCTGCGGGCTAATACCGCAGCGCCGACAATTGTAATTGGACGATGGCCAGCAAAAAGCTCCAGAGTTGTTTAAAGCGGTCGCAGTAACCAAATGTTACATAACTTTTACTTATTTTCTGCAAAACGCAACTTTAAAGTAGACAGCTAAATCATTTTAGCCAAATCAATGGCTGATTATTTTAAATTAACTTACTTACTGATGATGTAAATCTGCTTCATTCTTGACCCTCACTTATTCTGTTTGTGCAAGAGTCCTAAATGCTTGAAGGATCTCATTTTAGAGACGTTTAGAAACCGCTAGCATCACTGCTGTTGAGATAATATATAAAATAATGTTTTTCATCATTGAATGATGTGATTGTGAAGAACGTGCTTTTTATTAGTGAGGAGCTGATAAACCATAAAGTCACTTAACAGCTCTGTATCTGTAGGACTACAGATGGCTGTGAATCTGACAAGTGAACTATTTTAGTAAGCAAAGCTACAACAGGGTATCTGCAGGTTTAAGGGAGCCAAATTTAAGACTTAAGACCTTTTTTAAGGCCACTTTGACCAAATTTAAGCTATTTTTTAAATAAAATTTAAGCTTTAATTTCCAGCTATTGCCTGGAATTGGTGCTAACCACGTCGTGAACGTGGGATTAGCCATCCAGTTACCATTAAACTTGCACTTCCCCATGGCGCAAGCTCCCACTAGCTTAACCAGCTAATGTGCTCATCTAAAAATAGCCCCCTTTCACAACCAACTGAATGTGTACGGTTCCGCTTACGCCAACATCGTACACAAAAAATGCTGAACACTAACTAGAAATTCACGAAAATTTTATAGAAATAAAAGAATCTTGTTTATTGGGTCTTTGGTAATTTAAGACCTTTGGAAACTCTATTTAAGGATTATTTGTAATTTTTAAGGATTTTTAAGGCCTTAAATTTGGAAAAGCTAATTTGAGACTTTTTAAGGACCTGCGGATACCCTGTAATAAAAATCACCATTTTAAGTAATTTTATTCATATTTGATCCGCAGGTGGATCTCCCTACATAGCAGCAAAAATCAATGAAGCGAAGGACCTGATGGATGGCCAAGCCAAGAAATAAAATGTTTAATTTTTTTTCTTATTCATGCTGATTTACTGAGCTAGCACTTCATTTTTTTAATTCTTCAATAAAATCACTGTAATAACTTGATAATGGAGTTGTCAGTCATTATTTTGGATCGTCAGACAGATTCATCTTCAAGTCTCATAACCACTGTGTGAATTTGAAGTCCTCCCCTTTTCTGCTCGTGAGTAATGGCCTGTGTTTGATATAGCGCTTTCAAGAGTTCTGCAACCCCCCAAGGTGCTTTACAGCACAACCAGTCATTCACATGCTGGTGGCGACTAGCTACCCTACACAGGCGCCAGCAGCCCCTCGCCGGTGATCAGCGCGTTCACAAACGACTCCATTTGGTTTCAGATCTACACAGAAGATCGAGTTTATTTAAGAACTACCTGCATACAAAACATATTGCACATCAACCAACCAGACGAACATTTAAAAAAAAAAAAAAAGACAGTATACTGTATTTGACCCCCCCACCCCCAAAAAAAAACACTTCTGATGTCGCAACTGTCAGTAGTCCCAATTCATAATTTGTCTTAAAACAAAACTGGATTTGTATGTTTTAGTGTCAAGAACAAGAAAGTGTAATTTTTTAAATACTGTACACTTTTTTTCTAAAAAACAAATAAATAATCCAAATAAACCTCCTTCCTTAGAGGAACAGTCGTGACCAGTTTCCAGCCAGCCAGTGTGGAAGAACCATAAAAATGACATCGTTGTCCCCTGGGTCTGCTTTTCAGGAACATCAACACCAGAGCAGAGAAGTCCAGTTCTTTACAGGATTTTTGCAGTTTTAGGCATTAAGAAGTGGGCCCAAAAGGCTGAGCAAAGGCGCTCTTGACGGGTTTTATTTTGATTTTATTGGGTTTCTGAAGTCTCAGTATCCTTGTGAAACTTGATCAAACTGCCTGATGTTTCCAGGAAACCTGGTGGCTACATATCGGTGCAGCGTTTAACCGCTGCGAGCCAGTTTTCTCACTCAACTACAATCAGCTTCAACAGAAGTCGGTTACGCTTCAGTGCAAACAAAACGTCTCGTCTCGTCTCAGATATGCTGTAATAACATTTGTCCTATGATCAGAGTGGTTGCATATTAAAGAACAGGAAGCAGCTAATGTCAAACTCCTCAACAGATAAATATATAAAGGATAACGGGACCCCCCCACCCCACCCCACCCCCACAACATTAAGAGCAGACACCTGATTTTAGAGAGATGGCTCTGAAATCCTTTGAGGGCGTTTTGAGGGTTCGCCCTCACCGGCCTCTAGCGGAGACGCCTCGTCTGTGGCAGGTGAGGGAAACCGGGTCACGCGGAGAGATGTGGAAGGATTTCAGGTGGAGCGCAGAGCCAGGCAGCAACATGTTGAATCTACTCTCAAGGCACAACAGCTGATCACACGTGAATCAATTCTACTTGAGTTTGCGACAAACCTATCTGCAGCGTGGTAAGGCTCATGCAGATGTTCACTTTTCAAACTACCTCGGATGGAAAAAGCATCCTGGAGAAGACAAAACTAAAATAAAAAATATGTTGCCACGCGACAAAAAAACAGGCATCGTTGTAAAACTTTGCCAGAATTAAAAAAACAAACTGCTGCATTCACACCACAGAATGGATTTGAGAGGAATTCCTGTCTGCGTTGTATAAACACTGCTTTCAGCCAAACCTCCATCGGAGCTCTCGGTGAAGAGCAAGCTAAAGAGGTGTGTGTGTGTGTGTGTGTGTGTGTGTGTGTGTCCCTAAACATGTGTCTGACTATCTTTGGCAAGCTCGTACTGGAAGAACTACTGAGAAAGAAAACTAACTAGTAAAATGAACAGTTGAACAGATAAAGGTGTAAATGAGAGGTTACGGTCTTGTGCTGCAGAACAGGTTTCAAATATTTGTTAAGTAATAAAAAGGACAGTGCTTGTTGTGTTTAAATGTTTAGTAAACTTTGACGCCTCGCCATGGAGACGCAACCAAGTATCCCCAAAGGAGTCCAAATATTTGAAACCGTTTTCTTTGCTCCGGTCTAACTAGGAGAGTCCGTTAACGACAGGTTCCGGGTTCGAGTCCTCCGTGTGAGAGGCTTTGGCGGGCTTCTCAGGGGGAGACTTGGTGGCGCCGTTGCTCGAGCCGTTGGTGGTTGGCGGAGCAGACTGCGGACTGTGCTCAGCAATAGCCTCCACCTGACCCTGGATAGATGAAAGGAAGTTTTCAGCTAAAGTGCGTTTAGGAAATGACCGCACTGCCATTTTTCTGATAGAAAGTTTCATTTGAGTTACGACTTTCTTCAAATCAAGCTTCAGCACAAAATTCACTAAGTACATAATCACTCACAAACATGGCCGAACGCGACATCACACCGTCAAAGCATTAAAGCTAACACTAAGGATGAAATCTGAAGGTAACTGGATGTTCTTCAGGGCCGCCTGAATGATTCTTCACTCAAAAGCAGCCGTTACAACCAACGCCGACGCATTTTACAGGCTAGCTTTGAGTTACCCTAACTCTGCAAAGGCTTGTGTCATCAGAAACGTTCAAACAGGTTTTGAAAGAAGAGAACTTGAGCTTCCACGGCTGCAGTCTTACCACGATAAATCCCCTTCTGCTGCTTCAGGAACCCAGATATAAAAAACATGGGCCTGCGCAGCGCTACAGGAAAAAAAAAACAACTAAAGCTGGGCGGACACTGTGCGACTTTTTCACTCGTAGCACTCATCTTCAGCTCACACTGTACGACTTCCTCGCAGGGCAGATCTCACGAGTCATGTGCTCACGCTGTACGACCCAGTTCTCGGATGCGACCTGACTGCTCACACTGTACGTCTGGTAGCAACACGTCGGCCCTAAAAATATGCTAAAAAAAGCAGTTTTTACTCAACACGTCAGACTTTTTTGTCTTGTTTTGCCTGTTGTCCTTCGGGAGTCCTGCAGGAGGACACACGGGGATTTATGGGGGTTGGATGAGGAAAACAAAATAAAGTAAATCTGTGTTTTGTTATCAGTTTAATTTGACATGAACACGACAAACACGCTTTATTGACAATATTTGTCATTGTGTGTAAAAAAATGTTTAGAAATAAAAACGAACAGCGTGTGTTATTAGGGAAATAGCGGGCGAGCGGTGTTGATGCAGGATTGCGCATGCGCCGTGAGCGGTTCTGGTACTTTTTGGGTCGCAGCGCTGCTTCAACAGTGCGATACCCTCACGAGGGACGAGCAAAATATCAAACACGCCAGAAGTCCGTGCGAGCTCACGATTGCTGATCGGTAGCTGGTCACGTGGTGTTAATCGCCTCTCGTAACCCCCTGTACACTACACGACGCTCAGCGCAAAACTCGCCCCGATGTCGTGGATTCTCGCACGAGTGGAAAATCGGCTCAAAAAAGTGAAAAAGTCGCACGGTGTGCGCCCGGCTTAAAAGGAGCCGAAGCTTTGCTCCTTCAGCTCTGGCATTGGCCGATTATGTTTGTCTGAAATCGAATTGTCGACCAGAAAACAGGTGATCATTCAGCTCTATAAGACAGTTTCTTGCTTCTAAAATAAGAGATTCTCAGTCGAACACCAGAGATGCTCACTTTACCAGAATTACCACTTTATAGAAACTAACGGACATCTGTCGGCAGTCACATGCAGCATGGCGGTACTGACCACATCCTTGGGTTTCTTTGTGTCCTTGGTGTTTGTCTGCCTGCTCTGAGATTCAGCCCTGGATATGTAGTCAGCCACGGTCACTGCACAAACACCACAACACCTCTGGTAAGGCACCGGGGCAGAGAACTTATGCCACATCCGCCCCAGTTTTCACAACATCAGTAGGACTTCCATTTGTGCAAATTACAACGCACAGACATTAGTGAAGCTTGCAGAGTCGGGAACACCGGACACAAACATCAGCGAGGACTGATTAAGTATTTTAAGTTAACTTAAAAATGTAACTTTTGCTACGGCAGAATCGCAACGCAGATAGTGAGTTTAGAGTAAAACAAGTTCAGGCTGGAAAAGCAGTGGTTCAAATCTCGCATTTTAATAGAAGCACAACTGTTAGATGCTGTTGGACAAGAAGAAACCTCTTAGTTTTCCAAAACCGCCAACAACGCTCATGCCAGTTAATTCTGCACCTGCAGCTCAGTATGCAGTGTTCTGTTTGATGCCACTAAAGCTGCAGCCTGGAGAACACACACCAGCGGTTGCCATTGGTTACCTGGCTGCCTCTCCTCTGGCAGGTGGGCGCGGCGACGCCGGCTACGGTTGCGGCGCTGAGGTTTTACATCTAGGAGTTTTAGGTTTTCAAAAGCAGAATGATTGGTGTCTTCAACATTAAACGCTACCGTAAACTGCAGAAGCTTCTCCTACTGTCAAAATGCTGCTCTGATGACAACACCTAGCAATGCCACTCTGATTACATTCAAAGACGACTCATCCATCCTCCATACCTAAGCCATTTTCACTCAGCGAGGCGTTGTCAGACTCGCTCATGCCATCCATCAGAGTGGCATCTTCATCTGTTCTGCGACGCCGTGACCTTCGGCGGCGGTTTGCTGGCAGGTTGGACTCGCTGGCATCGGTGTCAGCTGTCTGGTCCGTCTCAGTGTTTGCCTCCAAGGTTCCATAGGGTTGGTAGTTGTCATGGTCCCGAGGCGCTGCAGAATTATATTCAGAATGACCGACAGCAGGCTGCAGTTACACAAGACAGCAGGTGACTGGGTGCGCTTCAGAAGGACAAGCCTTAAGGTGAATTTTACCAGAACTGTAGTTGTATCCTCCTCTGCCTCCTCTCCCCCTTCCTCCAGGTCCCCCTCGACCTCTGCCAGGTCCCGGCCTTCTACGACCATCTCTTTGTGGCCGAGCGCCTCGTTCTCTCTCCCTGTAAGTCCAAAAAACGAACGTAGAGGCCCTCAAAAAACAACACATTTAGACTTGTCAGCTCGTTGAGTTTCAGTGTGGAACATCGCTCACCCATCCTGATCCTCTCCAGCAAGGGACCAATCGCTGAGCTCATCCTTGCGCTCTGAATCGGTCTCAGAGGCATTGGACTGCTCCGAGTTGGTGCCTACATTTAATAAGATGCAAAAGAAGACGAGAAACTTTGGACACTACGAATTCAGCGTTTCCCTTCTTGATAAATGTGAAAGTGTCTCATTTAAGGATCAACGGTTGATTTTGCGTGGCTTCTTATTTAAAGCTAGTTACCGTATCCGGTGCTGTAGCTATGGCCTCTGCGTCCACGCCCCCGGCCGTTGTAGGAGCGGCTACCACGTAAGGAAGATGAAGGCGTACCGACACTGTTCTCGGTGTTAAATCCTCCTCTCTCTCCCCTATCGCCTCGCTCCCGGTCAGCTGGCCGGTAACCCTGGGTGACCTGACGTAACTGTTCATCAATCTGCATCCGCTCCAGACGAAGTTGCTCAACCTCCTTAGAGAGAGCAAATACCAAGAACGGAGAAAACTTAAGAGATACGAGAACAAAGGGTGATTCACAGGCTTTGGTGTTCTAAATAAAAAACTATCTGGCAAAGCTGACACTGGACACACGTGCAGAATCATCACACACACATCTACATCACATCCAGTGCGCCTTGAGCTTTTCATTCTGAAACTTGCTAGGCTGCTTCCCTGCGTGTAATCCACAATCTGCCTCAGTTCTTCCTCTAGCTGCTGGCCTTCTGCAAGAAGCTCCCCCATGGCCTACACACATTGCAAAGCAAACATGAAGCAGCACAAAACATGCTAAATGTTCACGACTAAACACAGATGAGCAGCACAGGGACGGTCATGAGACTTAAGCCTGATTCATGCTTCTCCGTCTGCGTCAGTGCGGAGACACGCAACATCCTTGCGGGCCTGCTGGAGAGCCCGGCAAGGACGGACGGAGTCGAGCTCTCTTTTCTAAACATCCGTCCGTCGAGACGGACAACGCAAGCTTGTGATTGGTCAGGACGCCGCTGTCGTCTACACTGCCACCATTGCGCCCTCAAAAACATAAAGACAGCCGAGGATAACTAGCGGCAGACACGGAGAAGCTTGAAGAATACCTCGCGAAAAAACTCTAAAAACAAGAACGTTTAATTCCCCCGTGACTGGAGGAGTGAAAAGATGTGCAGCAAGAGTTTTATTTGTGGACGGAAATGACAGGAAACGTGGGTTTAGAGGTGGCGAGCGCATGAAGAGGTGGAGGAGAACGAGAGACAAATATGCCCGTGTTACAAAGTCTCTTATATAAACAAAAAACACAATATAAACACACTATCTTGGACCGATACATGACAGGATACCACAGAACAGCGCTACGCCCTCTGCTGTCCTGGAGGGGAATTGCTTTGCAACACTCCCCAGGAGACGGAGAAGTATGAGAGCAAAACGCTTCCGTCAATCCGTGCGTGTCTGTCCCTTGCGGAGCTGACGGAGAAGCATGAACCAGGCTTTATTGTAAAACTGGAATCATGTCATTTATCACGTTAAAGATAATACATCATGTTTATCGCTTCCTCAGCCAGTTCAGGGTAAAAACTGCTGCTTACAACCTACTTGCATGCAGTGAGAAAAGATGTCCATTACGCAAGCAGAAGTTATGGAATAAAGAAAAGCACTGACCTGGAAAAAGCTCTAAACTCATTCTGACGTTTAGTGGGAGAAAAAGAAGGCTGAACACAAACAAACAGTCCAACACACACTTTGGCATCTTACGTTCAGATATGAGATGTGGTACTCCAGCAAGACCTGAACGTTGCCAATGCTCTCCTTAGTGCCGACAAAGGTAAATGGGACCATTCCCTGTGTCAACAGAACACAAACCCACACCATGCATGTTAGTATGAGACTGTAGGGATGTTGGTAAAATATCACATTGCCATTTTTTTTTTCTAACGCGGCTAAATTCATAACGATATCGAAAAAAAATACAGGAGCTGTTAACAAATGACTTGAATAGCCTTTAGGTTATGCAGCACTCCTGCCGTCTTCTTAACATTTACCCTGTTAGGGTTTTACAGACCGTCAAATGTAAAAGACGAAGAAGCTCCGCCCTTAAACAAGACTCTGGCTGCAAGAATCGATGGATTTGATAGCAGGGATTTGAAAACCATCAAGAACATCAGGTGGCCCCAACGGATCTCTGACCGTGTGCTAAGAGAACGCACACGCCAACGAAGAGCGTCATGCCTGGCAGCGCAACGCCGCACCCGCTGGCTCGGCCGTGATCGCCACTTCCGCAGCTGGTTAACCTGGTAGGCTCAACGCACCGGAGCAGGACGACCCCGACCCCTTGCAGGAGCCATGATGATGATGATATATAAATATTGTCCCCCCCCGTTCAAATCAGTGTGTGTAAATGGTAAATGGCCTGCATTTGATATAGCGCCTTCTAGAGTCCTGGAACCCCCCAGGGCGCTTTACAACACAATCAGTCATTCACCCATTCACACACTGGTGGGGATGAGCTACAATGTAGCCACAGCTGCCCTAGGGCGCACTGACAGACGAGGCTGCCAAGCACTGGCGCCACCGGTCCCTCCGACCGCCACCAGCAGGCAGGTTGGGTTAAGTGCCTTGCCCAAGGACACAAGGACCGCGACAGACCTGCAACCTTCTGATTACTGGGCGGGCACTTAACTCCTGTGCCACCGTCGCCCTAGTGTTTGCTGCAAAATAATTCAATCATAAACGTGGATGTAAGAAATTAGATGCACCGACTTCTAATATGATGTGTCATGATGCAGAATTGATATTTAAAAGCAGTTTATTACATTTCTATTGAGAATTTACACACGAGCATTTACAGACGCAACTCACACTCTGACAGCAGCTTTTACCACCTTCGTTCTGATGGAACACGATCTCGTGAGAACACTGGACATGTCTTTAAATTGTTTTGGTGGCCTGAGGATCGGGTCTCTGCTTTTTGCAGATGATGTGGTCCTGTTGGCTTCATCAGAACGTGATCTGCAGCTTTCGCTGGAGCGGTTCGCCGCCGAGTGTGAAGCAGCTGAGAATCGGCTCCTCTAACTCCGAGACCACGGTCTTGAGTCAGAAAAGGATAGAATGACTTCTCCGGGTCAGGGATGAGGTCCTGCCTCAAGCGTTTAAGTATCTGCTTCCTCAAAGTGACCGCTGCATGTCGGATACCCTTAACAGCTGAGAACACGCCCAGCAGCAGGAACTGTGATGGCGTCGTCGTGCACACGCATGTTGCAGTGCTGATGCCCAAACACAACATGCTGCTCCTGTCTGAATCCACGAGCAAACTTCATTTCAAATGAAAAAGCTTTCAAAATCTCTCACGTGCAATATGATCTGATGATTTATGTTTATTTATTTAGCAGACGCTTTTATCCAAAGCGACTTACAATTAATAACCTATAGGGCATGTTGTGATCTGTGGGGGAAACCGGAGTACCCGGAGGAAACCCACGCATGCACGGGGAGAACACGCAACTCCACGCAGAAAGGCCGCAGCTGAGCCGAGTTTCGAACCTGCAACCTTCGTGCTGCGAGGCAACAGTGCTAACCACTGCGCCACCATGCAGCCGTTTATTTATGGGAAACTGGATGTGTTATGTTACGAAGTAGCAGGCTTACCTCCTGCCGGGGCTGCTTGTTGTCATTGTCCCCCTCTATTCTGACTCTCACCACGCCAGACTTGTCCACAATCTCCTGGATGACCTTACCGTTCTTCCCAATCACTTTACCTACAGATGCAGGGAAGAAAATGCATTTAACGTCTACATAATGAAACAAGAGTTAGAAGAAAATGACAATGGTAAATAAAATATTCAGTCATTTTCGCAGTAAGGCATTTCTATCGTTTAACTTACAAAAAACCTCTAATGATGAAGAATAGCTAAAACCCTTACACCACATTAATGCCTTAATGTGGTCCTAATTAGGAATGCAACGATACCACTCTTTTCCAAACCGATACTTGGATCTGAGTACTCGCCGATACCGATACTTCTACGGCACAAAAAAATGCAATGATTTGGAATACAGGTTTTATTTTCTTCTCTGCTTTCAACAGGAAAAGACTGTGAGGTAGATAAAAAGTAAAATATATGACTAGAAATCCTTACAAAACTAAAATATTAGGTGAACAGAAATGACAAGTTACAGTGAAGCCATTTTCAAGCAACTGCATTGGTATCGGTTCCTGGTATCGGTTAACTTTTACCGATACCGATACTGGTATTATAAAGTGAGTAGAACTCATACCAACAAGGTTTCTTGGCACCTGGACCGAATCTTCCACAAATTCCAAGAAGTTCCTGGCCTGCTTTACGGCCTCCTCTGTCTAAATGAAAACACGTTTAGTCCACAGTTAGAATCCAACTAGCAAAGCAGGTCTCATCGCAAAAAACGTCACCAAACTGTATTTTACATATTTAAAGTGTTGGAGGTACGCCCCAAACACACAATCACTAAATGAAGACGGGTCTCAGATCTTTGTTAATAAGAATTTCACATTTTTGTGCCCGACTGAGCAACGTGCATCACACTACCTCTCCATAAATCCTGAAAGTACCAGTCTCCTCATCCAGCTCGATGGCAGAGACACCTGGAACCTTGCGCGCTTGCTGGATGTTGCTTCCGTGACTGCCGATAGCCAGCCCCATCAGGTCTGGTCTCACTGTGAACTCCTGTTGGAAGGATGACACCAGCTGCCTAGAGGTCTGCAAGGCCGGGGGGGGGGGGGGGGGGGGGGGGGACTATTAAAATCTTAAAACTTAACTGTTCTAATTAACAGTAAGTCTGTTTACCAAAAATATTTAGATTTATTTTCCTCTGTCGCTCATTAGTGCACTTTATAAGCCTCCTTTGTCCAGCCTCGACTAAAGAGCTTCATGTGTGCCCCGTTGGCTGTCTGAAACATTATTTCTTGTCACCAACTGACCTCCAGGTGTTTTGTGGCCTCCTGGTTGCGTGACATCAACAGCAGCTTGGTTCTGAGGCCGCGTAGGTGCATGTCGCTCAGCAAAGATACACGCTTCACCGTTGAGTCATTGGTGGACTTAACACACAAGAACACAGGAAATAATAGAAATATTTACACAAATATACACAAAAAACTCACAAAACATACTGGGAAGATGAAAAGTGCAGCAGCACTGGTGCTATTAAAGGCAGGAGGTTGTAGAAAGCTCTAGTTACCACAATCACTAGCTCACTGGTCTCAGGGCAGTACGTGATGCGACAGGCTCCCACCGCTTTCTTAAAGTCTTTATGTGCGTTCTCACCCTGACACCTGAAATACAACAAACACTTAAAGTAAATGTCTCATCTGACATTCAGGTGATTCCACTACATTTGTCAGAAAACCTTTAGTCTCCTTTCAGAAACAACATTTTCTATGAGATTCCATTAAATACTCCCATAAATGTGGGTCATTGATTGAAAACCAGATTTGTTCATTTGCAAACACAAAAAAGTGATTTTCCTAACAAATCCATTCAAGCCCATGTTGCAAAAATGAGTACATCCCAATTATTGTCTTAGGAGAAAAGCCACACATAAGATTACAAAATTCTAATTAACAGGCGTTAAATCACAGGTGAGTCTGAGGATTCGTTTAGGTGTCCAGCAGACAGGTGACTATAAAAGGGCATGACTTAAAGAAACGCCCTTCCCATTTCATGCTGTCAGCAACGGCTCCACAGGCAGGAGAAACTGATTACTATTACTTTTTAAATAAATTAATTTATTTGGTTAATTATTTATCTATTTATTTTATGTATTCTTTCTTTATATGTGCTGTTTTTAAACATTTTTTTACCATAGATTTATGATCAACATTATCTTAATATCTAAATAACTTTGCATATTACAATTTTCATTTTAGCTCTATTGATTTTATATTTTAACCTTATTTTAACCTTTTTCCAGTGTTTCCTCTGTGGGTGCCCTCTGCCCCGGGGGCGGTGGTCGGCTGTGGTGGCCTGGGTGCTTTCCAGGTGTGCCTGGGTAGAGGCGGGGACCCCCGCCCTCCCTGCCCTGGGCGCCCTATGTCGGTGCCTCAGCTGCTGCTGTGGATCTGCTGCTGTTGGGGCGGATGGCTCCCCTGATGGCGTTTCCTTATCCTTATCTTAGCTGGTCTGGCTCATCTGAACTCAGTCCGTGTTTTTTCCGCGTGCGTGTGTGCGCATGAGTGCCGGAGGATGAGTGTTGTTAAGGGGTTTTTATTGTCAGACTGTTTTTAAAATTCTGGGGATGGGAGGGAATGTGGGCTTGCGGGGGCCTTTTTAATTTGTAAAGCACTTTGAGTTGCATACATTGTGGGATTAAGTGCTATATAAATACAGTTGACTGACTGATTGAAATGTCAAAAAATTTGAGAGGAAATACTTTCTTTACACAAAAAAGGTGATGGCTACAAAATCAGCAAAGCTTTACACATCAGTCAAAATACTGTAGCAACGGTGAGCCAAAAGTTTAAGAAAGATGGAAGTGCGAGACGCCCAGGCCGTCCACGGAAGTTAACATCTGGACAGGAGCGTCTTCTGGTGAGATGGGTTGAAGAAAATCACCATGCAAGTTCACTGCAGTTAGCTAAAGCAGTAGAAAGCCAAAGTGGAGTGACAGTTTCCCGTGACACCATACAGTTCACACTGCACAGGAATGGCATACATCGGTATCGTCCACAAAGGAAGCACACCTAGGATTATCCAGGGCCCATGCTGAAAGAGGTGAAGACTACTGGGACTCTGGAGTGATGAGACAAAGATCTCTGTTTTTGGAACTAATAGTTTCAAAACTGTGTAGCATTGTAAAGGTGAGGATTTCAAAGAGAAATGCATGGAGCCTACAGTGAAGCACGGCGGTGGCGGTGTCCTTATGTGGGCTGCATGAGTGCTGCTGGTGTTGGGGAGCTGCATTTCATTGAAGGTATCATGAACTCAACAATGTTCTGCTCTACACTGAAGGAGAAGATGCTGCCATCACTCCGTGCACTTGGGTCGTCGTGCACTTTTCCAACACGACAATGACACAAAACACACATCTGAAGCTACTGTTGCGTTTCTGAAGAAGAACAGGGGGTGATTATGTACGTCTCCTGATCTGAACCCAATCCAACAGCTGTGGGGAATTCTGATGCAGCAAGTTGAGCATCACTCTCCATCCAGCATCCGGCTCTAAAAGAGCTTCTTCTTGAAGAATGGAAAAAGATAGATGTTGCAACATGTCGCCATCTTGTTCATTCCATGCCTAGAAGACTTGGTGCTGTCCTTGAAAATCACAGTGGTCAGACAAAATACAATGTAGTAGTTTTTGTTGTGGGGTGTTTTCATTTTTGCTTTGAAGATTTTGTGATCTAAGTTATTTTATTAACCTTAATTTCATGTTGTGGAGTTAAACAAGAGTTCAATAAAACCCAGCCTTGGGAAAACACTGGAACTTTTTCTTTTGAGCTACTGATTAAATTCATACTTTTTAAAGGGGGTGTACTCATTTATGCTGAGCACTGTATGTCAGACTGTAGCTAATATTTAACACAAATACTAGAAGCTAGTTCTATAACTTCTAACTTTGTACATCTAATGCTGAAACGTTAATGATGCTGTACGCACGCTTCTTGCAGATCCTGAGGAACAGGGACAGTGCACTTGTGAAAGGAGTTCTTGGTAATGGCCTTGTTAGGGTTGACTGGTCGCAGACGATCAAAGGTAACAATTTCGTTGTAAGTGGCGTCACAAGCTGCATACTCAATCACATAGAACTGAAAAATAAAAGTAGGTTGAATGATTTTAGACAGAATGATAAAACAAGATAAATCTGATTTTAAATCCAACAAGGTTTTGTTTGTTCTTTTACATTTGTAGCACTGCAACAGCTTAACTTTGTACATGAAGAAGAATACTCACATCTCCCTTCATCATGCGAACTTTAGCTAGCCACCAACCACAAGGCTCCTGTTCATTGGCTCTGGAGAATATCTGCCATGAGGTGAAATAAATTAAAGAGTAAGACTCAGACAAGATAAAAGAATAAAAGGTTTAACGTAGCAAGTGTCTACCCCACCTCCACCTCCTCGCCCTCTCCGATCTCCTTCTTGGCATCAGCAGGCGGTGGCAATCTGACATCACTGAAGGGCACCTGGCGTTCTGGCTGCCAACTAAAATACAAACCTCTAATGTCACAACTTGACTCTCTCACAAATCTTAACTTGATGTTTTACAAAAACACAAGAAGGGTACAAGAAACGGTGGCTTACTTGTTCTCAAAGGCAATGGTGAGAGAGTCACCGTGGACATCTTTGACAAAGCCCTGCAGGACATAGACAAGCGGGTGAGTGACGAGTGTGCCACTTCTTCCTTTAAAGTTCCTTTGAAGTTTTCTAACTGAAAACCCAGTGACCCCCAAACCCCCACCCTTTATTCCGTCTCTGTTTTATTAAACATTTACAGTAGAGCCATAGATATAAATACATAGATTGGGCTATGTATAGATGGGGGGGGGCAAGTTTGGCTGGAGATCACACTTGTTTTAGTGCTCTAGTTACAGACATCGTATCTGTAGACACGACGTAGACTGGCACTGCCTAGTGGAGCTGCTGTAACAGCAGGTCCTCATCTTGGATGGGTCTCCATCCACCCCCTGTGCATTTATTTCTACTGAGGAAGGTGCTTACCCGACTAAAACACATTTTATTATGCTTTTCACAAAAACAGACATATGGTACGTAGGGTTGTCACGGTAACCGGAATAGCGGTAAACCCCGGTAAAAAAAAGTTGACAATAATAATAACCGTCTTGTTTAAAAAAAAACATATATTATCTCGGTGGGTTACCGTGGCTGCGGTGTAGCGCGGTGACCCTTACCAGCCACCGTATCATCTGCTGAAGTTGCCGGCGGCACATGCTCGCTTTGTTGTTTACAACCAAAACTTTCTTGAAGCTAAAGCTGAAATAATGACCAGAGGAGGAGACGGCAGCACTCAGGACATTTTTTATCCCTCAAGGAAGACAAAGTGGGAAGTACGGGCATCTTTTGGATATTTGAAGAATGCCGAGGGACAGTTTATAGAAGATGCCACGGCTATCCTGTTTGCAGCACGTGCAGAAAAAGTGTCTGTGAAAGGCAGCAACGCCTCAAATCTCATGACACATCTGCGTGACCATCACCCACAACTCTACAGTCAACGCAAGGCAAGCTAACGTTAGCGTTTTAGCTAAAATGCGTGATCCGAGGATTTGGGTTGAGGGAGAATGCAACGAGTCGCTATATAAAGCAGCCGCAGCGCCGCTACCTGCATATAAACCGTGTCGCAGACACCCCCATGTTGAAATGACGCTATGCATTACGGGGCTCCCAGGGGCAGATAAGAGTTGGTCTCTCTCTGAGAATAATTATGAATTTATGACATTTTCCCAAATCTGCAAAGCTCACTGGAAGAACACAAACTGAGGACAATATTTTCCTGATATATGGTTTATTACTCAAATAAGGGTAAAAAAGTATCTGATTAGAAAGCTACTTGAGTACTGAGTATCATCTGATCTAATATTTTTAAAATGATGACATCAATTAGACAAAAGATAAGAAGTTATGGGCAAATATTGGTATTTTAAAGACTAAAGGGAAAAAATGTAAACAAATAAACAACATAATTACAAAATAACACATTTTAGGCAAAATTTAGACACAAACTGAGGACAATATTTCCTGACATACAGGGTTTATTTAATTGTGTGAAAATGTAGCACGTTTAAAAAAAATACCGCGATACCCCCCGCACCGTGAGAACAAACATCCCAGCTCCAAGGCCGATCTTTATCCGCGTACGTCACACGTCACGTGATCAGGAAGCAGAAAATCCATGTGTGAGGAGATCGTTTTGGGCCGCTGCTGTAAAAAAGTGAGGCACGAACCGGAAAAGCTTCTGCCGATCACAATTCGACAACCGATTATGAAAGAACGGATAACGCTGGAAACACGCGGATTCTTCCTGATGTAAGAGGTGAGTCTCCTCTTTGTTTTGGTTGTTTTGGCGTCGACATCCGGAACTTTCCGGAACTGCACTACTCTGGGTGGCCGTATGTTGGAGTAGCTCTGTTGATTATATGCAAGTTTTGCCTTTTCTTGGACATTTTTTCTTCTAGTTTCTCAAGAAAAACTGTATTTTTGGACACTTTGCTTTTCTGTTTCTGGTGCTGTGAAGCTTGGGGGATTTTTACTGCTATTTTTTAGCTTTTTTCACTTTTTGAGCAGTTGTTATGATGCGTAACCATGGCAACAGTCTGGTTTACAATCGGTAGCAGCTGATTAACATTGGAAAGGCTGAAATAATACCTCAACTGAAGCCACAAATCCCAAATGAGCTAAAACGCAAGAAGTATGGGTGCAGAGCGGGAGCAAAACGGAGACAGAGAAAGAGGAAATTCAAACCATCTCTTCCATCAATCATAATGGGCAACATGAGATCACTGGCCAACAAGATGGAGGAACTCCAAGCCCTTTCAAGGACTCAGCCAGAGTTTCGACAGTTTCAGAACCGCTGGAGGAGATAATGCAAAGAAGGATTCTCCAGATAATCAAGAAGATTATGGACAACCCTGAGCATTCTCTTCACAAGACTGTCCGACAACGGAAGAGCGTCTTCAGTCAGAGGCTTCTTCAGTTTCGCTGCAACACTGACCGCTACTGGAGATCCTTCCTGCCAACAGCCATTGTAATATACAATAACTCTTTGATGACTTGATTATTATTATTATTCTGAGCTACTACAGCAATCAATTTCCCTCTGGGATTAATAAAGTATTTTTGAATTGAATTGAATCATCCTAGAGCACAACATTCTGCACTTGTCATTCTTTTAAATTTCTAGAGACCACTTTATCAATGTGTCATCATTACTGGTATTACAATTTCTTCACACTGTGTATTTATTTCAAGCTCAATAAATATATTTGAGAGTAAATGAAGAACGGTTCTAAATCAAGTGGGATTAAAGGGCAGACTGGTTCTTGTGCCAAGTTTAATAAACATTTTCTAATTTAAATTCATCTTCATTAGATTGAATTTCAAAATGAGCTTTTGTTTTGTATTTAAAGAGCAAGTCAACCCCTACCAGAGTCTAACTCCACTCCCGCTTCATGTTTGAAAAATGCAACACATGCTGTTGCCTGGCAGACCGAGAGGGCGGAGCCGCTAACAAATACACACACACTCAGGCTCACGACAGCATTGTGACATCATAATGTACCAGTTTACATCATAGCATACTTCTTAGCCAATAGCGGTGGCAGATTTAAATTAAAATACAGTGCAGAGTTTTTACCTGACAATGGCACAACACTGCCAGTTTGAGGCAGAATATTTAAATTTTAACTAAGATGCACTGAAGTGCCAAATTATTGATGACACGTGTCTGCAGCACGATTAGACACTCGTTTATTTAGTTTATCAGCAAAAAAAAGTTTATTTGGGGGTGACTTGCTCTTTAAAGAGCAAGTCACCCCCTACCAGAGTATTACTCCACTCCCACTTCATGTTTGAAAAATGCAGCAAATGCTCTTGCCAAGCAGACCGAGAGGGCGGAGCTGCTAACAAATACACACACACACACACAGGCTCAAAACGACATTAGGACATCATATCGTACCAGCTAACATTCTAGGGTACCTCTTAGCCAATAGCGATGGCAGATTTAAATTCAACTGCAGTGCAGTGTTAACCTGACAATGGCACAATGGACAGTTTTAGGCAGAACATTTACATTTTAACTAAAATGCACTAAAGTGCTAAACTATTGACTACACGTGTCCGCAGCACGATTAGACAAGCATTTATATAGTTTATCAGAAAAAAAAAAGTTCATTTAGGGGTGACTTGATCTTTACTGCATCTGAATGGCCCCTCAAGTAATCTATATAGTATCAAATCTATACCATGTGGAGCAGAACAGATGTGATTTGGGAGATTGTTTGCAGTAAATCATCAGATCACAACAATGCTGACTGGACTTTCATCTTAAATCAGCAGTCGTGGGGATGAAACCCAAGAATTCTGACATTTATATTCGAAAGTATATTTAATCTCTTTTGAGGAACAGCCTGCGGGTCTTTTATAAAAGTCATGTGACAATCTTGTCTGAAACTGTGTGGCAGGGACTTTACAGAGAAAAGAACGTCACACCTTCACGTAACTCACGAGTTTAAAAGATGCAGTGTAACTGGGAATGGCTGAGGTAAACATATGAGCAAAAAGGAACAGTGATCTCGGTATTATAATGAGCTGCATCACCGGGGGCATGGGGATGAAACGAAACCGAGAGAAGTGAAAGAGAAAATACAAAAGTATCACTTTAGGGCCGAGGTCTAGAAATAGCTTACAAGTGTACAATATCACCGAGGCTCTGCTGACATGCCAACTGCTCTGGACTGACAGGGAACAGCTGGCACACATAGCGAAGATGGCCTGAACATGATCAAGTATCAAATAATAGACGGTGACAGGAAGATATGGTAGTCTGTGAAGAGCGTTGCAGGCGTGGTGCTTTCTGAACGCCGTTAGTAAAAAATAAAAATAAATAAAAAATACCCTCCAAACCAATTATGTGTTGTTATTCTAAAACGAATAAAACGTCAACCCCGACAAGGAATACATGTTTAACGGATAGCTTTATTCAACTATTAGACGTCAACAGTTTGCGAGTTAGCTAACTTTTAGCTAATGACCGTTACAGTCACGGGAATGCAAAAAAACAGCTTTCACGTGTTTAATATCTGAGGTATAACGGAAAGGACAGTGATTCCTCTCATTTGTGTTGGGCAAAAGTCGATAAAACAAAACACTTGGCAAAAACAAGCGACCGACGTTAGCTTAGCCTGCTAATTTTGGCTAGCTGCACTTTAACAACAAACAGTTCGAGGACTCAAAGACACTCGGAACACGTAGTTACGGTCCTCGAAACTTCAGCTAACAGTCTGTATTGGGTAACGAAGTGCTACTTTTACAGCTGTGATGATATGCCGGTATTTACCTTATAATAAGCGCCGTTGGAGCCACGGACCTCCACCGCCAGTTCTTCCATATTGGACACGCAAAGGATGCCGGGACGACAGGTGTTCATTAGGGCTCCGATAGAGAGGCATGTTGTGGCGTTAGAAACTGTATTTTTGTGGTTTACATTTAAAATTATGATTGTTATTTAATGCTTTATGTTTGTGGGTTTCCTTTTAAGTTTCATATTTAATGCCCCACATCACTGGGGATATTTAACACGTTGTTTTATGAAGATGTTCAAAAGCATCATTCTGTAAAATGTAATGAGAATAATGTAAGAAGAGTCATTAAAATGAGAACATATTTCACATTTAATGATACACATGTCAGCTGAAATGCCACATTCAGACTAAGTTCACTACAAACAAACAACAGACGTGTGTC
The DNA here is from genome assembly GCF_043380555.1 of Nothobranchius furzeri. Classification (NCBI taxonomy): domain Eukaryota; kingdom Metazoa; phylum Chordata; class Actinopteri; order Cyprinodontiformes; family Nothobranchiidae; genus Nothobranchius; species Nothobranchius furzeri. The sequence continues at coordinate 73,000,870 of NC_091748.1, forward strand.
TGGCTTAAGATCACACATGGAATGAGTAGAAATCTTCATTGCTTCCAGGTATCACATCCAGAACATTCCGTTGAAAATATTCTCTCATAGAAGCTTAGACCTTCATGAAATAGTAACTCCAAAGTGAAGGCTTCTCTGGTCTGCTTGGTAACGAAATCATAACTAGGTTGTCATGAGTCGGGGTGAGTACTCGTCTCACACATTCCACCTTTGAGTTGTGTTTCAGGAGAGGGAGGCTTCCAGCTGCGCCAGGTTAGCAATCGGGGGGACCGGCTACTTAAGGAGTTGGAGAACACACCTCGACGCGGGATGATTACTACAGCTCGGTAGTTTCCAGCTTTCTAGTGTTGCAGTGATTTTGTGCCTCTTGTGTTTTTGGCTTATTGATCTATGTGGATTTTTTTGTGCTCACGCCTTCTTCAGGATTTTTGGAACATCTCTGGAGTAGAGACTTCTCAGGATTCAGTGACTCATCAGGATACTCACCTTTGCCACGTAACCCTTCAGGATGCAGCTCTCTGCTGTTCTCCATTCCTCCATCCAATCCGCTCACCTGCTCTCTCCACGCTCCCTCTCCTGGACCTCCTCACCCGGACACACCCCGACTCTGGACCTGCCCTTCCCAATACCTACACCTCCCAAATTCCCTATGCTGCGCTCCGTTTCCCGACCTCCACTGGAATTCCCAGTGCACCTTATGTTCTCGTTCTAAAATAAACATTCTTTTTTTTTTTCATTAAATCAGTGAGTTTATTGTGATTGCATGTCCTGGGTTAAACGCCTTCCCCAGACCATGTCAGAATCATCCCGCCAACCCGCTAACCCTGCAGACACAACTCTCACCGATCATCTCCATAGGGTGTCCCAACAGGAGCAGACGATGCCGCTGCAAATGAAGCAGCTTAACGCAGCCCAAAGTCGTTGCCAGCAGCTGGAGGCCCTGGTGCGGCAGATCCACAACCGAGTGTCTCAGCCGCAGACTCCTAGAACGGAACCTCAGGCGGCCGCTCCAGTTGCCTCCGGACCGGAAGTTCCAGTTCCCACAGAGATCACCCACTTCCATCCAGCCGCTTCTCCTCCATCCCAGACATTCGGCGGTGAGTTCAAGGACTGCCATAGCTTCCTCCTTCAGTGTCGTCTCGCATTTGAACGCTCACCAGGAGCTTTTTCCACAGACTCAATTAAAATGTCATATATTGTTGGACTACGTCATGGACGAGCCCTACGGTGGGCTGAAGCTAAGAGCCATTGTGCCACTTTTCTATTAGGACCTCATGATGAGTTTTTAACGGACTTCACACAGACTTTTGGACAGACCGAATTTGTTTTGGATATTAGGAAGCGACTCTGGACATTGTCACAGGGTCGACGATCAGTGGCGGACATGTCTGTGGAGTTCAGGACTTTGGCAGCAAGGACTTCATGGAACGAAGAAGCACTAATTGCTGCGTTCACAGAGGCTCTCAGTGATCGAGTCCAGGACCAGTTGGCGTTGTGCCAGGAACCTCAGTCTCTGGAGGGACTCATTCGCCTTGCCATCTCCATTGACAAACGTCACCAGGAGCTACAGCGCCCGGTCACCAGTGCTCGTCCAGCTCCCACTCCTGACCGTAACCAGGGGACTGGATATCGCTCCTCTTCTGAGACTACCACAACTGATGAACCCATGCAGATGGGTTGGACTCGTCTTTCCCCAGAAGAGCGGGAACATCGAATAAGGTCAGGTCTATGTTTGTATTGCGGGGGGCCCGGACACTTCGCCAGAGTCTGCCCAGCACTGGCAAAAGGCAGAGCCCACCAGTAAAACCGGGACTACTGGTGGGCAGAAACTCCAGCTCCCGTTGTTCTATCCAGTGTACTGTGTTTTTAATTCTGAACAGTTTCAGCTAGAGGCATTGGTGGACTCTGGTTGTGAGCAGTCTATGTTGGATCCTGGCTAGGTAGAGAGGTGGAATACCCCTACCACTCGTTTGTCGTCTCCTCTCCCTGTGTCATCACTGGATGACAGGGCTTTATCCACCATCACTCACCAGACCATTCCCCTACAGTTAAGAGTGTCAGGTAACCACACAGAACGTCTGGCATTTTTTGTATTTCCCTCTCCCCAGTCCCCGTTCGTCCTGGGCCACTCTTGGTTGAAACGCTACAACCCCCAGCTGAACTGGAAAACCAACCGGATAGAAGGATGGAGTCCAGAGTGTTCTCAAGTTTGCCTTCGCTCAGCCTCACCAACCTTCCACAGCCCCACAATCCCTTCTGCAGAAGAGATTGATCTCTCCAAAGTACCTCTGGTCTACCATGACCTCAGACAGGTATTCAACAAAGACCGTGCTTCTTCTCTTCCCCCACACAGACCTTTTGACTGCAGCATTGAGTTGCTGCCTGGAGCTCCACTTGCCTCCAGTTGCCTATATCACCTTTCCAAGCCTGAGAGGGAGAGTATGGAGAGTTACATCCAGGAGTCTCTGGCAGCCGGTCTTATCAGGCCCTCCACCTCACCTCTGGGAGCAGGGTTTTTCTTTGTTCCAAAAAAGGAGGGAATGCTCAGGCCTTACACAGACTACAGGGGGTTAAACAAAATAACTGTAAAAAACAAGTATCCTCTGCCTCTGTTAACTTCCACTTTTGAGCCCATTCAGGACGCCACTATTGTCAGCCACTTGGATCTCAGGAATGCCTTCCACTTAGTACGGATCCGTCAGGGAGATGAGTGGAAGACGGGGTTTAAAATTCCTTTAGGACATTTTGAGTATCTGGTAATGCCTTTTGGCCTGACTAATGCTCCTGCTGTGTTTCAGTCACTTGTGAACTCTGTCTTAGGAGATTATTTGAATAAGTATGTGACTGTCTATTTGGATGATATCTTAATTTTTTCAAGTACTCTAGAACAACATGTTCAGCATGTTCGGTCGGTGTTACAGCGCCTCCTGGAAAACTGGCTTTATGTGAAGGCTGACAAATGTATGTTTCATGTCACCACGGTTAAGTTTTTAGGATTTGTCATCGAGAGTGGGAGGCTGAAGGCAGACCCTGAGAAGGTCTAGGCAGTCACGGAATTGCCTACCCCATCCTCCCGTAAACAACTCCAGAGATTCCTGGGTTTCGCCGACTTCTACAGGAGATTCATCAGAAACTTCACTCAGACAGCCGCTCCTTTAACTAACCTCGCCTCCATTAACCAGCCTTTTGTTTGGTCCCCAGAAGCCCAAGCAGCTTTTCTGATGCTGAAAAGGAAGTTCACACATGCTCCGGTGCTCCACCGACCAGACCCCCAACTCCAGTTTACACTCGAGGTGGATGCCTCAGACACCGGACTTGGTGCAGTACTGTCTCAGGTATCTCCTTCTGACCATCGCCTTCCCCCTTTTGCCTTTTTTCTTGCCGTTTAACCCCAACAGAGAGCAGATACAACGTAGGCGACAGAGAGCTCTTGGCAGTGAAACTCGTCATCGAGGAATGGAGACACTGGCTTCAGGGGGCTGAGATCCCCTTCATCATCTGGACCGATCATAAAAATCTGGTCTACCTGAGAGAGGCAAAGAGACTCAACCCGCAACAATACAGGTGGTCCCTTTTTTTCTCTCACTTCAACCTTCAGATTTCATACCGCCCAGGCCCCAAGAACACCAAGCCAGATGCTCTCTCAAGACAACACGCACCTGACCAGGAGACAGAGCCCTCCACGATCCTACCCCCCACGTGTGTGGTGGGAGGGGTGACGTGGGAGATCCGAGACCAGGTTTTAGAGGCCCAGAGGACCGATCCAGGTCCAGGGATGGGACCTCCTGGCAGACTCTGGGTTCCGCAGGCTGTGAGGGGCAAAGTTATTCATTGGGCACATATTGGCAGATTTTCACTCCATCCCAGAGTTGGGCATACAATAGCTCTCATTAGATGCACGTTCTGGTGGCCTGCCATGTACAGGGATGTCAAAGACTATATATCAGGGTGTCATACTTGTGCTCAGCAAAAAGGAGACCGCCGGTCCCAGGCAGGACTATTAAACCCACTAGCAACCCCTTCTCGACCATGGTCTCATGTGGCGCTAGATTATTGTGGGTGGTCTGCCGAATTCTCAGGGGTTTAACACGATACTCACCATTGTGGACAGGTTTTCTAAAGACTGCCATCTCATTCCTTTAAAGTCCCTTCCTTCTTCTACAATCACAGCCAAGCTACTTATCAAACATGTTTTCCGTTTGCATGGTATCCCAGAGGAGATCCTGTCTGATCGAGGACTCCAGTTTCTATCCAGAGTCTGGAAGGAGTTCGCAGAGGCTCTGGGGGCTCGAGTCGCCCTCACATCAGGATACCATCCTCAGACAAATGGACAATGTGAGCGTATGAACCAAGAACTCGGGGCGATGTTACGCTGTGTATGTTCGGCTCACCCGTCGTCCTGGAGTTCTCACCTTGCTTGGATAGAATACGCCCACAACTCCCACGTCTCTACAGCAACAGGTCAGTCTCCTTTTGGGTCCTCCTTGGGTTATCAACCTTCCCTGTTCCCTCTACAGTCTCCAGCTCCTTCCATGGTTCCACAGTTCCTCCCGGGGGCTAAACGGGCTTGGGCATCCACCCGGGCGGCTTTGTACAGGACTGCTGACAAAAACAAGAGGCTAGCCGATCGCCGGCAGTGCCCAGCTCCAGATTACGCCCTTGGTTGGGAGGTCTGGCTCTCCTCCAAAGATATTCCCCAAAAAGCAACCACCCGCAAACTGTCACCCAGGTTTCTGGGCCCTTTCAAGATTCTGGACATCCCCACTCCCTCCACAGTCCGGCTGGACCTCCTTTGCTCTCTCAAGGTTCACCCAGTGTTCCACGTGTCCTTGGTGAAACCAGTGACCACGAGCCGTCTCTGTCCTACACCTGCTTCTCTTCCGCCTGTGCGGCTCTACGGGGGGTCTTGTTTATTCTGTCCGCAGGATTTTGGACTCCCGACCCCGAGGCCGGGGCACCCAGTATCTCGTCGACTGGGAGGGTTACTGTCCTGAGGAGCGTTCCTGGGCTCCACGCTCCTTTATTGAGGATCCGTCCCTTATCTGGGACTTCGAGGCAGTGTCTGCCAGGCCGCCGGGAGGCGTCCGTTGAGGTGGTGGGGGTACTGTCATGAGTCGGGGTGAGTACTCGTCTCACACATTCCACCTTTGAGTTGTGTTTCAGGAGAGGGAGGCTTCCAGCTGCGTCAGGTTAGCAATCAGCGGGACCGGCTACTTAAGGAGTTGGAGAACTCACCTCGACGCGGGATGATTACTACAACTCGGTAGTTTCCAGCCTTTTAGTGTTGCAGTGATTTTGTGCCTCTTGTGTTTTTGGCTTATTGATCTATGTGGATTTTTTGTGCTCACGCCTTCTTCAGGATTTTTGAAACATCTCTGGAGTAGAGACTTCTCAGGATTCAGTGACTCATCAGGATACTCACCTTTGCCACGTAACCCTTCAGGACGCAGCTCTCTGGTGTTCTCAATTCCTCCATCTGATCTGCTCACCTGCTCTCTCCACGCTCCCTCTCCTGGACCTCCTCACCCGGACACACCCAGACTCTGGACCTGCCCTTCCCAATACCTACACCTCCCAAATTCCCTACGCTGCGCTCCGTTTCCCGACCTCCACTGGAATTCCCAGTGCACCTTATGTTCTCGTTCTAAAATAAACATTCTTATTTGTTTTCATTAAATCGGTGAGCTTGTTGTGATTCTGCATGTCCTGGGTTAAACGCCTTCCCCAGATCATGTCATAGGTAAGCTGGTCAAAGATCCGCGAGTCCGACATTGTCGATGCTCCGGCCGGAGAGGGGACAGCCGACTCGGCTACAGGCGCGGTGTCAACACAGAGTCTACAGCCGGGACCGCTGACAAAGGCAGGCTCGCAGATATTTGACAGCGATGGAACAGCAAAGCCCGATTGCCTCCTCTATCCTCAGTCAGATAAGTAGCTCTCATTACCCAGCAGCAACACAAACTCGTTATATTTCTACCAAGCCCCCACAATGCGGCTCAAAAATTGAGGCCAACCCGGAAGTACCAAAAATTGCAGTTCCACCCTCATCCGCTGGGGGCTGGTGTCAGAAGCGAGCAAATCCTCATTGACTCCCATGTTAAAAATACCAATTTCACAGCAGAAATAAACATGTTTACAGCCTGGTACCAAAACATGTTTTTGGTTTAAATGATCTAGTTTACACTCATGACACTCTGAGGGGGGTGATTTTTTTCTCACTCTTCCGTTTAAGTGTATAAAAAGCCTAAAATTCTGTATAATTAATTAATTGAGTGAAAAAATAAAATATTTTTTTTTAAACGATGAACTAAAGGTGCACTGGAAGTCCAGCGGGTGAGGGAACGGGAAGCAGCGTCTAGAGGGGAGAGTAGCAGAGGTGAGTATGGAAGTTGTAGTCCAATAGGGGAAACACTGACGGAGGGACTCACAGTTTGGGAGGAGGAAATGTGCTAGGGAGGGGTGAGCCAGGGTGATAATCCCGGTGATGAATGAAGAGCGGTGGAAATGGAGAAAGGGAATGGATCCGAGCTGGTGTGGGTTTTGGAGAGGAAGCGATGCACGGTGGAGAGCGTTAAGCAGTGGATGGTGAACCAGAAAGCGAGCCGGGTAAAGGTCCATACAACGTTGGATGAATCCTGATGAGGAGCCAACCTGAGGTGAGTAATCCAAAAGAGATATCCAAAATTAGTCGAGGTCACAAAAAGGCACGAGAGTTCAACCACTAGAGAAAACAAGTTAATCGAAGGCTAGGGACTACCAGTCAGTAGTAATCTTCCGGCGTCGAGTCATGTCCACCATCCTCCTTATAAGCCGGCCCGCTGATTAGCTTGATGAGTAACAGCTGTCGCTCCCTCTCCTGAAAACAGAAAACTCAAAGATGGTCTGAAACGAGAGGAGCACTCACCCCGGCTCATGACACTCTCCTTCAGCCTTATCACTGCCTCTCCCGACTCCAACCAGGCCCATCATCCTAGATAGCTTTGCTCCTGTTTCTTTGCCTGAGTTAACCAGACTAGTTAACTCTATGAAGACCTCTGCATGCCCCCCTCAACATCCATCTCCAAGTTTAGGTCCTCCACCACCACCCTTAACCATGGTGTCCCACAAGGTTCTGTGCTGGGGCCTCTGCTCTTCCTCCTCTATCTGCTTCCTCTTCAGCACATCCCGAGCTCCTTCAAAGGAATCTCCTACCATCTTTATGCAGATGACATCCAACTGTGCATCTCCTTTAAGCTCCATGAGATGTCTAAACTGAAGAAGAAAGAAAGAAAATCTTTTATATAGCACCTCTCAAGATAAAAATCACGAGGTGCTTCACAAAAACGAAACAAATTAAAGTATAAAAAAGATTTTTTGAATGATTAAAAACATGTTTAGAGTGAAAAAACATAAAAATTGTGAATACAAAAATAAGTAAGGAAAGGGAGAGAGAAAATGAATAGGAAAGAGGAAAATCTGTGGATCCCAGGAAAGGCGGAACAAATATGAACAAGGAGAGGGTGATGAAGGTCACGCAAAAGCCAGCTTGAACAGGTGAGATTTCAGCTGCTTTTTAAAGGAGAACACTGAGTCCACTGATCTCAGGCTCAGGGGGAGAGAGTTCCAGCGTCTGGGGGCCACAGCAGCAGATAACCTGTCACCTTTGGTCTTTAGCCTGGTGCTGCACAACCAGTAGGCTTTGGTCACTGGACCTCAGGGACCTGCTGTAGGTGTAGCGCTTATTAAAACCTGGATGGCTGGGAGCTTTCTACAGCTGAATGAAGATAAGACTGAGATCCTCATCTGTGCCCCAGACAAGCTGGTTCCCAAAGTCAGAGACTCTCTTGGTCAGCTTGCTTCTCACACCAAACCTTCTGTCAGGAATCTTGGTGTGACCTTTGACTCAGCTCTCACCCTGGATTCTCATGTCAGTTCTCTTGTTCGCTCTTCTTTCAACCATCTCAGGAACATTGCTAAGCTGAGTCCCATTCTGTCCCGCTCTGAACTTGAGACAGTTCTCCACACCTTCATCTCCTCACGCTTAGACTACTGTAACTCTCTTTTCACGTGTCTGAGCAGAACCTCCCTGAACCGTCTACAGGTGGTTCAGAAGGCCTGTGCTCGGCTTCTGACCAAGTCCTCCAAACACACCCACATCACCCCACTTCTCCTCCAGCTTCACTGGCTGCCAGTCAACTTCAGGGTTCATTTCAAGATCCTGGTTCTGGTCTATAGGGCTTTACATGGACAAGCACCATCTTACATTGGTGATCTTCTTAGTCCCTACACCCCCCAGCAGGTCCCTGAGGTCCAGTGACTAAAGCCTACTGGTTGTGCAGCACCAGGCTAAAGGTCAAAGGTGACAGATCATTTGCTGCTGTGGCCCCCAGACTCTGGACCTCTCTCCCCCTGAGCCTGAGATCAGTGGACTCAGTGGTCTCCTTTAAAAAGCAGCTGAAATTTCACTTGTTGAGGCTGGATTTGGCATGACTTTCATCACCACCTTTTCCTTGTTCTGCTCTTTTTACCTATTACGCCTTTCCTAACATTTCTTAATCACAAATTTTCAATTCTTTGTTTTTGTGAAGCGCCTCATGATTTTTATCCTGAGATGCGCCATATAAAATATTGTTTTCTTTCTTTCTTATTTTTGGGTGTTTCTATTGAAATTTCCAGAGTTTGAAAACTGAACATTTTCACACGTCCAGTGAGAAAGAAAGTGACGGCGCAGGTAGTGGCATCCCGACGGCTGGAAACCTTGTTCTATTGTTGCAGCTACAACCTCCACACACTAGATGTCACTTTGGTGTTTGTGGTCCATAATCCATCTTTAATGCCTTGGAGTGTACGCTCTACCTCAGCTGCATTGTTGGTGGCTGCTTCTGGGGTCGCAGCAGTCTCAACAGCCGTCACCTTATGGCAGCTAAACAAGCAGTTGCACTGCAGCTTTGACTTGTTTGTAATGTGCCGTATCAGTTTATGCACGTCAGGGGTCCTGTAAGCCGCCTCAGCATCTCTGACGCTCCTCTGTTGTTGGGCATCACCTCCATCTGTTTAATAACACACAGATTTGGGGAAGTAATTAGTTTAGGCTGCAGTGTGAGAACATTTAAAAACTCTTTAGATGTATGCCAAATATATTTGAATTTGGAAGACAAATACAAAAACATATGCTTTATTTTACTGCAACAAAGCGAAGGTGCTGCTTCAGCTTTTTCCAAACAGCCACTCTGACACCTAGTGGCCATCAGTGGGTCTCCTGGGGGCTGATGTTTCCCCTGACAGGGTGCCATCGTAAGACCTGGCCAGAGATACGCCACAATCCCATGAGGACATGCCAGCAAACACGCTAAAACATGCAGTGAAACAAAGTCATTTAAATTGATAAATTCACTTCATGTGTTTGTCTATAAGCATGTGAAAATCTCACAGTACAACTATTTTGCATGATTTTTTTTTACACTTTACAGCAAAATAAATTACACTTTAACCTAAATTTAAACAAAACAGTTAATTTATCATATTTACTATAAAATAAACAGAAATAAACAACTAAATGCAGCAGTACCCATAAAATAAAACGAAAACAAGTTGAGTGAGTACATTAGTCCTGTTCTTTTCAACAAGAGTACAAATAAATAGATTTACATCTGAGCTAAATTTACCTAAACAAATCAACATAAATTATCAAAGTATTACAAAGATTAAATGATAAATACATTATAATGAAATAAGTTGGTGAAAATTCCTTAATTACAGCTAAACTGGCTAATAGTTTTCCTACAATTTTTTGAGTTTTTCCTATTTTGAAACTCCATTGAAATCCTTTAAAAATGGAAAAAATTACACACAAAAAGCTGTTATTGATGCTTACAAATGAATCTTAACTATTTTAGATTACAAACTTTTAAAAACTTTATCCACATATGAAATTTCCAGTATGCACAAAAAGCTTTCTCCCTCCAAATATTCCCTAAATTATATTGCAGCATCATTTATTTATAGATATTTTACCTATAAAGCAAAAAGCACGTCTTTTGTTCTTTTCCTCTTATCTATTACAGCAAACACTAACATCACATTTTTTATTGTAGTTATAAAATCAAAGGAAATGAATAATTAAATTAAACCAAGATTTTAAAGTGTACTTATGCTCTTATTTCAAAGAGGTTCGACAGAAAAATGAAAGTGTGTTCAGGTGCCGTTTGATGTGTGCTGACTGTGATGAAGAAGAGGTGAAGACGAGGTTCCTGCATACAGTGTGTGTGTGTGTGTGTGTGTGTGTGTGTGTGTGTGTGTGTGTGTGTGTGTGTGTGTGTGTGTGTGTGTGTGTGTAAGATACTCTGCTTGGTCTGAAGACATTACCACAGCCGCTCAGAGTCTGCCTGATAGTCTGTCCTCACGTTCTGATTTAAACCAGTTTACCAATTCCATTATGCTAAGCCCGAACACTGGTTGGAAAATGATGAACGATTATGTGAAACACATAATCTCCCTGCTGCACCATCATTGCAATATGACAGCCAAATTTCATTCATCCTATCCAATTTCTTCCTTATTTAAGGAAAGAAAATTACTGGTACCAGTAATCAGATATGTAGCAGGGCTGTGTGCAGGAGTTAAGCCCACTCCCATTAGGCTTTCTGCTTTCCTCTGGCTCTAGTCAAACACACACACACACACACACACACACGTTCCACGTGTCTGACCCTCCTCAGTTCTCACAACCCTTTTCACCCATTTCAAGGACTATTATTTAGCCTTGATATATTCTATACAGCATCATCTGTTAGCGATGCCAGTTTGAAACAGTGTTCTTTAAGTGGTTTAAAGAGCTGCAGGCAGCTCTTCTGCATTTTTCAAACTTTTCTCTCTGTATTAAAAAAAGATTCAACTTTTTTTTTCTTTCCAGCAACAACACTATTTAGAAAATTAGGTTAAATCACATAAGAATGTAATTTTGTCCTTTTTTGTGAGTGATTATCAGAAGTAATAGCGAGATATCATTCGGCACTAATTCCCTCCTCTCAGTGTTGTTTCTCCGTTTCTATCTGCTGAGCTAAATCACCAGCGAGCTTCCATTTTAAACACCGTGTCATTTATTGCTCTTAGAGCTGCAGAGGCACAAACAGGAAGAGTGGCGGTGAGAACACGGCTGTTTGTTCTCCTGCACACACGTCCAATTTCTCTCTCCAATAGGGAAAGCGTTATGAGTGTAACTGAAAATTAGCAGTACATCTTTTTTTTTTTTTTTTGTGCGGGGTAATTTATCAAGTCTCATTGTTCCGACGCCACCTCTAGGGCCCGTTCCCAACAAGGAGCATGCGGCACCGAGAGGCTTTTTGCATGCCGGGGCCCCGCGGCGCTCTCTCTGCTTTGTCGCTAATTGTGGCCTCCCCTCCACTGAATTGTGATTCACCTAAAAGAGCTAGTTGGCTCGATGCGACGACGCTGCCGGTGACGCTCTCGCCATTATCAAAGATACTCTTGATCTTTTCAAAAGCAGGAAATAGATTTTTTTTTCCCCAAGCCCCTGTTCATCACACAAGGGGTAGGTTGTGAGGGTGGGGGGGGGGGAGTAATTTGCAATGCGTCCATTAGTTCTTCATTAAAGCAAGATTAAATTGCACCTCAAACCACATCTGCCTTTTTCAGAGTAAAGGGTGACAGTTTTAGGGCCAAAACTAATTACTTGTGCCAATGAATGAGGGAGGAAAACAGGGCTGTTTTTACATGAGATAGTGTGGCCTGTCATTATATTCAGACTAATTTCACTCTGCCTACTCTCTTAATGAGACCAGAACGTCCTCACATCTCTCTCCTCCTCTTTCTCTGTATCTGCGCGCACTCCAAATGTATAATTTCGATAGCACTTGGAGTTTGCATTAATTAATTTGTCTGCGAGACCTGCTACAAGTGCCAAATCTGTGATGTTCTGAATTATCATCAGGAGAGAAAGAAAGGAGACAGACAGGGAGAGACAGACAGGGACACGGGCAAAGACAGAAAGACAGTTAATGAAATTTTACAAAAGTTAGATGAATATTAACTTCTAATCTGCTTTGGTTCTTATTCTTCGGGACGTGACGTTTGCTGTCTGAGTGCAAAACTTTGCAGAAAACTGAGAGTGTGAAATACATTCCTGAAATAAAAGTGATTTTATTTTCATGGATCTGAAACCACCGCAATGAAAATGCATTTATCAGAAAACTCTAAATAATCTTTATGTTGAAAAAGAGAGAACAGCTTCTTGTCCCAAAAAGTTAAAATACCATTTTATAGTTGTGCCTTCACATCCATGCTTTGTTGAAGTCTGAATTTAAATGAAGGCCAGCATCAGCCTCCCTTTGCTCACTATGAAACGCTGCTCGGTTCTCTTTTCAGATACTCATACAAGCTCATGAGTTTGTTTATTGTACAGAAAATAATTACAACTCTGTTTCTGGGATAATTATCCTTCATACTGTCCATAAACTGAAATAAAATGGTAAATAGACTCGTCCTACAGCCCCCCAAGGTGCTTTACCACACATCGGTCCCTCATGCCTTCGCACACACACGGATGGTGATGAGCTACATTGTTGCTACAGCTGCTCTGGGGCACAATGACAGAGGGGAGATTGCCCTCTGGCCATGTGGTAAGTAGCAGCTACGCTGGGGGTGAAGAGGTTCTGTGGTGATGTCATATATGCAACTTGTGATTTGTAGTCATTTTAACTATGAAGTCTTAAAAGTAAATAAATCTCAAATTATGTGTAAACATGGTTGAAATACACAAATGTATTTTTCATTTAAGTTGAAGCACAAAATAATAATAATAATAATAATAATAATATGCATTGAACTTATATAGCGCTTTTCTAGACACCCAAAGACGCTTTTCACACACTCTCACATTCACACACTGCTAGTGATGGTAAGCTACTTGTAGCCACAGCCACCCTGGGGGGGTCTGACAGAGGCGAGGCTGCCATTTGGCACCGTCGGCCCCTCTGACCACCACTAACACAGGCAAGTTGGGTGAAGTGTCTTGCCCAAGGACACAACAGCAGGATACCCCTGGCGGGAGCTGGAATCAAACCCATGACCCTCCGATCATGAGGCAACCCGCTCTACCACCTGAGCTACTGCTGCCCCGAAATATGTGTGATTCAGGGAGTGGGGCCAAGTGGACCAGAAAATATCTTCTTGTTCCGTTCACTTCCATTCTTTTTTTTTTCCGTTCCCCGGAAAGGGAGTAGCCTTAAGCTGGATTCATGCTTCTCCGTCTGTGTCAGTGCGGAGACACGCAACATCCTTGCGGGCCTGCTGGAGAGCTCCGCAAGGACGGACGGAGTCGAGCTCTCTTTTCTGAACATCCGTCAGTGGAGACGGACAACGCAAGCTTGTGATTGGTCAGGACACCGCTGTCGTCTACACTGCCACCATTGCGCCCTCAAAAAGATAAAGAGAGCCGAGGATAACAAGCGGCAGACACGGAGAAGCTTGAAGAATACCTCGCGAAAACACTCTAAAAATATGAACGTTTAATTCCCCCGTGACTGGAGGAGTGAAAAGATACGCAGCAAGCGTTTTATTTGTGGACGGAAATGACAGGAAACGTGGGTTTAGAGGTGGTGAGCGCATGAAGGGGTGGAGGAGGATGAGAGACAAATTTTTCCGTGTTAAAAAGTCTCTCATATACACAAAACACAATATAAACACACTGTATTGGTCCGATACATGACAGGAAAACACAGAACAGCGCTACGCCCTCTGTTGTCCTGGCGGGGAATTGCTTTGCAACACTCCCCAGGAAACGGAGAAGCATGAGAGCAAAACGCTTCCGTCAATCTGTGCGTGTCTGTCCCTTGCGGAGCTGACGGAGAAGCATGAATCAGGCTTTAGGCGCCCTGTATAATATCGGTAAATCGGGTAAAGTTATCAACCTTTACAGAAGGATTGATATCGTTATCGATATTGACCCAAATTTTCATATTAGTGCATCCCAAATGTAAAACAAATATATCCTTTTTTGTTGCTCCGAACAACTTCATTTAGGCTGATTTCCATAATAAAACTGGGCTGCATGGTGGCGTAGTTGTTTGCACTGTTGCCTCGTAGCAAAAAGGTTGCAGGTTCCAAACTCAGTTGTGGTCTTTCTGCTTGGAGTTGCATGTTCTACCCATGCATGCGTGGGCTTCCTCCGGGTACTCCGGTTTCCCCCCACAGACAGCAAACATAACATTTCAGTTTTGGACCCTGACTGTATTCAGTAAACATTTTGGAAACTGCAGAGTTGATGCAGTTCCATTTTAAAAAGCACTGGCAGGTTAAACACCAAAGTGAATAATTTATGTATTTTTTATGTACTTTCATATTTTTTCCAAAAGATCTAAATTAAAACTAGGGATGGACAATATACCGGCATCAATATCGGTATCGGTCGATGTTAGTCATTTTTTAACATATCGGTATGGGTTCGATAAAAAAGACGGGCCAATATTATCAACCGATATTTTTTCCATCTTGTCACCATTTGTTTGCCTGTTTCAGAGGGTGGTGATGTGTATTTGTTAAGTCATGTCACAGTGATTGTAATCATCTCAGAAGTGTGAGTGTGTGTGATGTGTGTGCATACTAACGTAAATTCAGCTTTAATAATTTAATTCCAAACAAAATCTGCTGATTTTAGAAGCATTAATGTCAGTATATCGATATCAGCAAATATCGGTATCGGCAATAACAGTGATCTTAATATCGGATATCGGTATCGGCCCAAAATGTCATATCGGTGCACCACTAATTAAAAGCTGTTTTCATTTGCAAACCTTAGTTTTCCCTTAAAGCAGTTCCCCAAACTTGCTCCTCTCTGCACCCGCAGACGCTCATCTCCCCGAGTTGGACGCTGAGGGTGGTTAGATTAGTCGAAGAGCTGAGCGCAGTCAAGTCTCACAAACAGGATTTAGCATGTTGTCTCACAGTGGCAGCTCTGCCTGGGATCACATGGTACTGATGAGCCCTGAGGCATAACATGCTTATGGCAGATACACTGCGATTTACAGAGACAGGAGAAGTGCAGAGTACACCAACTTAACATGTGTGTATTTGTTAGCAGAACACAAAGTTCAGATGTTGGCATCTTTAAATGAGTCAACAATGTTGCGAGGCTTTACCCGTGTGCTGAGAATAAATCTCTTAATGCATGCTTACAGGCTTTTCTGAGGTGCTAGCTGATTAGCCAACTCAAGATGGTTTTTGCCACCCTTCAATTTTTATTTATTTATTTTTACATACGGTGCATTTTCTCTCGCAAGGTATCAAACCTCCTTTCCTTGCAAAAAAAAGCATATGCACTAGCACTAATTTTTTTTAAGCAGAGGAATCACCCCTCTGGTTTCTGCTGAAGTGAGATTTGGCTGCAGGAACTGTGCTGGTTCCAGAAATTCAAACCTCATACCATTCAAGGCTGAGCTTATCCTAAGCTTGTTAGTATGTGTGATGCTGAGACCGATAGGGACTTCTACATTACCATAACGCTGCTGAATTAACTATGATCTTCCACCACACCAGGAGAAAACTGGCCCACAGAAGTTTGGCAACGGGCTGTCCAGGATATTATGATAACATGCAATTATGAATGTTTTTAATCTACTTAGAGAAGAGCCAGGGTTCAAATACGGTCCTGCATTAGTCTTATTAATGCACACACTGATATTCAGTTCCATCATGAGGATGGCTGGTTGAAATTTGCACAGTAAACAAGAAATGGAAAAAAATGAAAAGGCTTCAGACTGGTAGTTAATTAAAACAGAGCTTTTAGAAGGATCTGTTATACAAAGAGGGAGATAGAGTTGCTGGATCATGTTTGGGGGTAAATATTTTACAAAGATATATAAATGTTTTTTATCTGCTTTATCCAAACTCCTGTATTTTGTAGTCTAGCAACATAAAGGAAAAACAACATTGTAGTATTATTGCAATATGTACTTTCTTATCTTGCAAAGACATAAGAGCTAAAACAGCCACATCAACAATAAAGGTAATATTTACTCATATTTTAATACATTAGCAGTGGTTTCTAGTAGGAATAAAAGCCTTGTAAGTCTTCTCTGGGGAAAAAAGCTCTGGTGCGTCTGTTTGACGATACAGACGTCAGCTGAAGGAGAAAGTTGCTTCAGACAGCTGGATTTGGAGTCTTTCTTTCTTGATATTTGGACATCTCTCCTCTGATTGGCTAACAGCAATACGACTCTACCACTGATTTCTTGTTTGCTTCGCAATACTGATGTTTTCTCTCTACTAATAACACAAGCCTGGAGGAGTTCTGCTATGTGGTGGAATTGCAAATGCTAATGGTTAGCTTCTACAAGCCGATATGTTTTTTGCTGTTGACTGAAATAAAAATTTGAATGATTATTTCTGATTATAATCGGTGACTACGTTTTTAACCTGTTTTACCCTGACGCCGCCCAATTGGGGGCCTCTACAGTTTCATGTCGGAGCCCGAAGAGGAAACGTGGATCCCCCTTCCCATGGGCTCACCACTTGTGGGAGGGGCCAAAGGGATCGGGTGCAGTGTGTGACGGGTGGTAGTCGAGGGCAGGGCCCTTGGAGGTCTGATCCTCGGCTACAGAAGCTGGCTCTTGGCACATGGAATGTCACATCTCTGGTGGGTAAGGAGCCTGAGTTGGTGTGAGGTTGAGAGGTTTCGACTTGATATAGTGGGACTCACCTCAACACATGGCTCTGACTCTGGAACCAGTTTCCTTGAGAGGGGTTGGACTTTCTACCACTCTGGAGTTGCTCCCACTGAGAGGTGCTGAGCAGGGGTGGGCATACCAGTTGCCCCCCATCTTGGTGCCTGTACGTTGGGGTTCACCCCAGTGAATGAGAGGGTAGCCTCCCTCCACCTACATGTGGGGGGATGGGTTCTGACTGTGGTCTGTGCTTATGCACCAAACTCCAGTTCAGACTACCCACCCTTTTTGGAGACCTTGGAAGGGGTGCTGGAAAGCGCTCCTTCCGGTGAGTCCCTCGTTCTGCTGGGGGACTTTAACGTTCATGTGGGCAACGACAGTGAGACCTGGAGAGGTGTGGTTGGGAGGAATGGCCCCCCGATCTGAATTTGAGGTTCTGCTGGGAACGTCTGGCAGAGTCTCCTGTCAGAAGGAGCTTCATCTCCCACCTCTGACAGAACTTCCAAAATGTTCCGGGGGAGGCGGGGGACATTGAGTCTGAATAAATAAAACAATTGAATTAATTTCCTAAATGGAATTTGAACTCACAACCTTCATCCTGTCAGCACTTTCACACAGGGCAGCTCTTCTTAAATAAAGTTCACATTTTATTTTATCTTAATGTATCAAAATCCCAAAATTGCTTTTTTCAAGATCTAAACTGTTTTGATTGTAGCTGTAGCTGTGCTCGCAGAATGCAAACAATCACTGACACTTGGGACATGAAACTCCAAAGGCCCCAGACTGGGAGGCGCCAGGGCCCAAAGAAAAAAGGCTTTGAGCCTAAAGAACATGAAAATAGCCTCTTACATCTTTCTGCTGCATTAGCTTCTGATTGAAAATCTAGGATTTGAAAAGCCTGACAGATCTACGTCACACTATGAACAGGACTTACCCATAATGACTCACGACGAGGAAGGCTATTGTTAAGATAAAACATCCACGTCCCCAAGCAAAGTTCATGGTAAAGTTGTGTTGCTTTTATCCAATCCAAGGCGAGATGTCTAAATATCAGGAAATAAGTCTCTAAATCCTCCCGTTTGAAGCACAGCTCTGATGTCGCAGACTGGTCCGGCTGGGCTAGGGGTTTGTGGGCTTTTTTGTGCCCTGAGTTCTGCCAGCAAGGCATTAATTCCTACTAGGGACCACTGCAAACGTACTGAATAAACAAGTAATCCACACGTGAAAAAACGTGTTATTCTCCTGTGTTTCCAGGTTTTGTGCCAAGTCCATTTCATATTTACTGCACAAACACAACAGCGATATCGACGCCCTTGACTGATTTTCAGCATAAAAACAATAATCAACGTTCTGCTCATTCAAATGAATATTCCTCATATAGCTGCGACTAAAAGCGTCTCTCTGACCTGCTCTGTTAATCGGACTCGCTGAGGAAATACCACAAGGCTTGAACAAATCTGAGAGGCAAAAGATTCCTAAAGGATCCTTTTTATTCTGCTCATCTTATTTTGATAAACAGTAATTTGGTGTCATGGAGGACAGTAAGAACTGAATGGGACTTGTCTGTCTATCTGCCATTCAAACCAATTCTCTCTTGGGTTAAGACTCTTCTTTCCCAGTGTTGACGCATATACATATCACACACCAGGATTAGTATGACGGTGACCGTAACAAACGTCTCTTTTTGAAAAAAGAAAAAAAGGAAAGAGGGGAGGGAAGCACCCTATTCTATAGTGGAGGTGCCCAGCCAGAAAATAGCATACTTAGACAACAATGGCGTGGTAAGTACCTTAGCAAAGGATCAGCGCTGGCAGAGTGAAACACATTACAAAACAATGGCTGACTGCTTGGCTGACTGTCAGGAGCCGTGGAGCTGCTATGAGCTCCCATGCCGTTTTTTTTTTTTTTTTTTTTGTCAGAGGAGAGAAAAGGAAACACATCATCATCTTCATCATCATCTCACTCTTCATCGCCGTAAACACTGGTGTGAATGACTGGTCACAGAGGGTCTAATCCCAACCTGCACATGCATCTTCCATGATCCCCCTCTGCAGCGGGCGCGATGTTGTTCCACTACATGACAATAACATGGATGCCCAGATGACAGGAGGAGATATGGAGTGGAGATGGGGTTACCGTTGGATTTACTTTGATTTAAACACCGTCTTTAATGCACAACGCAGAAATAAAATAACAGTTTAAAAATTGTGTTCCATCAAATCAACCGATTTGACAACTTCCAGAACTGTCCAAACCTCAGGTTGCAACGTCTCAGTCACTGTTTTGTTTTAAAATCAGACAAACTTTGTCAACATTGATGGACTAATAAACAAACACCAGCAGCACTAATAAAAACACAATACCAAACTAAACAGCATTGTCTTCAAAAATGCAGAATTTATACTAAATTCAGAGCGACTGTGTTACGATTATACACTCTAAAACACAACTCTTAGTATACTGCTCCAAAAGGAGCAACAATCCAAAACAAATGAGAAAAACACAACCCTAATTTTCATTAAATGTCAAATAATCCTGATGTGAAATAACACAGAGAATATCCAGCAATTATTAAACCTCCATATCATGTGTTCAACATTACACATTCCCATTCCAATGTTTTGATAGGATCTAAATCAGAAAGTCAAATATATTCCAGCTTTATTATTGGGCCAATAATGACTTGAGATTGTTTAATGCCAGTTAAAAGAGGAAAAGGGCTTCTGTGAGAAGAAGTGGGGGTGGGGGGTTACTAATGATATAAGAGCGAACGTTGAAGCATCTCCTGAAAATCTGGCAGAAATCCTAATGTCGCCCCTGTCGCTCTTTTAATGCAAACCAAATGAGGCTGCACTGTAATAGGAAGCTACCCAGAATTAGTTTCCGTTTGCAGAAAATTGCAAGAAAAAAAACCTAGTACCTTTATCTATGAATTTCACTCCAGCATAAGCAAAAAAAAAAAAAAAGGCAGAGACCCTCCTTTGACATTATTTGGATGACGCGCCATCAGTAGCAGCAGTAAGAAATAACATTGTGCAAATTCTATGCATGTTAATGATAAATAGGAATCCACCTGCTCACAGATAAAATGAGTTTAATTTCCCCCCCACCCACGCCTGCGTGCCTGCCTGGCCTTTAAGAAATTACTTATGCACAGCTATTATTAAAATGGGGCCAGAGCAAATGAGAAAGAAGCGCTATCTTTGAAGAGTGTGACTGGGTTTAGACTGCTGCTGCTTCCAGAACTCTGCTTCACACAGTCAGCGTTTCTTCCCCTCACACACACACACACACACATGTGCACATCTCAAAAACACACCAAGAATGGAGCTTCAGCAGGGACACCTCACCTCCTCCCAGCTCTTGTGGCAGCTCTGACCCGTATTTACTAAATTAACCCAAATCCTTTCGGAGTGTAATGGAATTTGCGAGCTTTTTTCAGAACATCTGTTTGCAAATGTATGCTAAAATGTATACGAGCGGGAGAATATGCACTTGTGTGTGTGTGTATTTAAACAAGTGGGTCTGTTTTTGTAAGTCCGAATGTAATTTTGCTAGACGGAAATTCCCTTCGGTGGCACAACATGCTTGTCCCTGCATCGTCGGAGTAGCGGAGGATGTAACAGCCAAATGCTGAGGAGTTAGTAAAATTCCAACATAAGTGATGAGTGAAACATTTGTGTGAAAAAGGGGAAATTTTGGGAAAAGGCAGAAGAGAAAGGAGGCCAGTCATTAAAGAGACCTGAGCGTGTTTGTTCTGTGATATGCGGTTACACTCGTACTCCATTAGGAGATCAACACATTCCTCTCATCTCCCACACTGGCCTTGAACACCTCCAGACCATCCATCCGCTTTCATTCACACAAGCTGAAGGATGTTGTGATGACTGGCTGCACAACCTCACACTAAGCTATTGTCTCCTTCTATTTCATAGTGAGTGAAACAAATCTATATATGCCAACTGGGACTCATTAGGTGAAAATAAATCTACTCTAGAAATTGAAAATCAGAATAGAAAGTGAAAGGTGGGGTAGGACTTTTTTTCTGAAGCTTTTTTACCATATTGCTTGAAATGCAACCGATGGCAACCAGTAAATTCAATGTTTTGTCAAAATTATCAATAACTGTAATAGCCTCTGAAATGTAGAAAAACCTCATCCAATCAGTTTGAATGTCACTTTTTAAATAACTACATCATGATTCATCCATCCATCCTTCCATCAAATTGTCCTCTGGCTGTACTTACCCCCTCTGTGCTCACCCGTATGAGCACAAATAACTCCTTCTCACCTTGGAGCAGCTGAGCAGGAAGCAAAGCCAGAGCCGGTGTCGGTACAGGATCTGCTCGGGGTCCTTCGACTGCCGATGACGCCAAAGTAGTTGATTGGCTGAACATGAAGCTTACGGAAGTGACGTTATCATGTTATGATTTTGATTGGTCAGAACAAATTTGCGGTTGCAGTCTTAGCGGTTGTAGTCCTGTAGTCCAAAAATCAACACTTTTTGGAAAAAATATGTTTGAATATCTAAAGGAAATGTAAAATATAAGCAAATGATAAACGGTGACCCTCAAAAGCTCTTGATGTTGATGAAATGGGGCAAAATAAAATATAAGAACTTTACTGAAAGACACCAAGCAATAGTTTGAATCAAATAATGTATTTAGATAACAACTAGGAAATATACAGACGAACTCCACATTAACACAAACAGATGTGGCTTCACATATAAGAACTGTTCTATTTTTTTGTCAGTCCGATGTAGGTTTTATGCAGTTTCACATTCTTTACAAAACAAAGATAATATGGTGTTTTATTAACAAATTACAATTATAAAGAAAACATTTAGGTGTTAACAAACAAGAATTTATTAACAAACTGCTGATGTCTTTCCAAAACGTATGTGTGAAAGCTGAGCAGATTTGCAGTAATGTGACGTCATCGACAGTTGAAGGACCCCGAGCCGATCCTGCACCCGAGCAGATCCTGTACCGACACCGGGATAGCATTACTAGCTAGCATACTAAATTGCTACACGCTAACAAAGCTTCAGTTGAGTAGGGGAGGGGGTTTCTGGTGTAACAAGCCCAGTCCTCCCCACTGGTTCTCTGCTCTAGATCAATAGAAACCTTAAGCAGAGACAGAGTCCAGAGAACTCCTGGGGTCTAATTTATAAAACATAGCATAGAATCTTTACTTAAACTGTACGTAAGCTCAGCAAAAAAAAAGTACTTACGCCAAGTAGGTTTGTGACCTATAAAACATGGAGTATGTACAGCTTCACGCAATCTCCGCTTTACAAATCTCAAACTTCCTAAGAATGTGCTCAGCTGTTTTTGATCACATCC
Organism: Nothobranchius furzeri; assembly: GCF_043380555.1. Taxonomy (NCBI): domain Eukaryota; kingdom Metazoa; phylum Chordata; class Actinopteri; order Cyprinodontiformes; family Nothobranchiidae; genus Nothobranchius; species Nothobranchius furzeri. The sequence goes on from NC_091748.1 coordinate 73,022,876, forward strand.
CGCCCTCAACCCGCCCGCTTTCTGCCACAAATGACCAATGCAAAGTGCCTTGTGGATCTCATGCATATGCATAAGTCAGCTCGTTGCAGCGCTCCACCATTAACAATCGTGACCGCGGATCAAGAAAGTGTTATTTCACCGAAGCAGAAATTGAGGTACTTATGTGTGAGGTGGAAAAATGAAAGGAAGTACTTTTGCAAAACAAATAAGAGAAAATCCACGAAGTTAGCTTGTTCTGTGTGAAAACGAAGCAATACAAGTGGTAATGCTGCAGGATTTCATAACTGTATCCTTCTCAGCAGCAGCACTGCAGGTGCTCTCCATGTCCAAAATGTGCGTAAACCAAGTCCTTAGTCAACTTAAAGTTGTGCACATTTTTCCAGCTACATTTTTTTATAAATCCCAAAGTTTGCATGGAAAGTTGCTTACCCAGTTTTGCGACCCAGTTTTGTGCGTTAGCAAGCTTTATAAATGAGGCCCCTGATAGTTAGGAGTCGGTCAGAAGCCTGGAGGCTCCATGGCTGTTACGTAGATGCATTACGTTAGGAGTTATGTTAGTAAAAGGACCAACAGGTCAAAAAAAGTCAGATAAGGTCATTTTTTATGGTTGTTTGACAATATCCGTTGTGTCTGGTCCACATACTGCTCTTTTTTCCCCCTTTCAGCTCAGTGGCCTAGTGGTAGAGTGTCCGCCCTGAGACTGGGAGATCAGAAGAAGAAGAAGAAGAAAATATCATTTCTATAGCGCCTCAAGATAAAAATCACGAGGCGCATCAGGGTCAAATTCAAATCCTGGTCGAGTCATACCAAAGACAAATGGGACCCAATGCCTCCCAGCTTGGCACTCAGTATTAAGGGGTTGGACTGGGGGGGTTAAAACAGGGCCGACTCTAGGTAATTTGGTGCCCAAGGCGAGACTGCCCATTTGCCCCCCCCCACCGCCTACACACCTCTCACCCAAACCCAAGTCCACCCACCCACCACACATTGGAAAAAGCAACTCCACAGTTATTCCTTAGTTACTAATTTTTTATTTCAAATATTCACACAGCAACTCTTTAAAGTCAACAGCCTGAAGAATAAATGTAAGCTTGAAAGATAAGTAACCTGAGAATATTACAATAACCAACAACTCAAAATGTTGTGCAGATGTCATTGGAGGATGCAAAATCAACAGCAGCATTAAACTGTGCAATCAAAAGCTAAACTCAAACATCAAAGTGTCATCATAAAGAAAGTTCTACTTTCCATTTTGTTCAACTGCTGTGGCCAGTCAGCAGGATCCATGGGGCCAGCAGCTCGCACATGTTCACAGACATCTGTTGAAGCTGATGATGGCGTCTCTTCAGACTGTTGGATTGGAGCACTGAGTCTGCTGGTGTTGGGTTCTTCTTCTGTGAGAAAATAAACACACACACACACACACACACACACACACACACACACACAAAGCAACTTAACCCTCTGATGCATGAATTAAGAACAGTGCCACTTTCATGTTCAATATTCCTCAGTCATGAGCAGTGATGCTTTTCATTATTTTTAATGTTACTGGACTTTTTATTTTATTGATCATTTTTTAATCTGTTCTATGAAAACATGAATAAAATGATCAAAAACAGGTGGAAGTGAGCGCATCCATGGGGAATATTTGAAAAAACGTATGTCTCACTCTCAGGTGCTCTTCAGCATCAAATAAATTGTAGAATATGAGGAAGAAGAACCGGTGATCTGAGGCACTCTGAGGATTTCATTTATTAAACAAGGAAACACCGACGCGGGACCGGCAGCAGCTGGGGAGTCCCCATCACGGCCGCGCCGCCCGCCCGATGTGTCTGACAAAGTTAAAATTTTGCTACACCCACACCTAACGTTCTTCTGATATGAAAACATTAAATTCATATTGTATGCGTACTTAAAACTTGAATCGAAGTTCATAAAAAGGCTGCAATCATACTCCAAAAAAACGATTAAAAAAATCTTATTCTTCATCTTCACAGTGAGACTCAACAGGTGTAGAAGACAGTCCCGCCCCGTGGTGTCAGCAGGGGCCTGTGTGGCTGCATATGTTGTCTCACTGCATCTGGACACGACGATTCAAAAGTAAAATTAATTGGTTAAAGTTACGAGATACTGTATTGTGTATGTAAACAGCTAGCGAGGGTCCGTCCGTGGACCGTGCGTGGCAGGAGAGGCAGTTAGCTAAAATTGTAACGCAAAAATGTCCTTTGCCAAATATATAAAGTCTACATACCTCTGCTTTGGGCCCGTTTTTTTCTTCCTCCTTCCTTCGCTTTCGGAATGCTGATCCCGATGGCGTAGGTGTTCTTTTCATCATAAAATATCAAAAGTTTAAATGCGACGACAACAGGATGTCCTTCTACAGTGCTGCCCACGCACGTGATCTACGGCACGCTTAACGGTCAAATGCATCGGAGCGGTGGCACAAGCGGGAGCTTGTGATGCAGCCAGATCATTAGAATTTAAATATTGATGTTTTAATTTCATGTCATTTAAGAGGGGAATTTTGAGTATGTAGAGAGTGCTTTTCATATTAAAAACATAAATGTAATAAACTTTTTTTTTTTTTTTTTGCGCCCTATCCATCAGATGGCGCCCCAGGCGGCTGCCTGTGTCGCCTGTCGCCAAAGCCGGCCCTGGGTTAAAACACCAAATGGTTCCTGAGCGCTGCCGTGTCTGCAGCTCACCGCTTCCCCAGGGATGGGTCAAATGCGGAGAACAAATTTTACACACACATCAGTGTGTGTGACAACTAATGGGACTTTAACTTTAAGCTTTGCGTAGGGGAGGAGCCTGTAGAGAGGGGGTGGGCCCTTTGAATTGTGTTTTTTCAATATGTAGCTTATTAGAACAGCTTATTTAGAATTTTTAGGTGAAATTAAGTACAAGCTGTTCTGTTTAGTTTTTATCTAGAGCTAATTTTTTATCGTGTGACGTACAGTGTACTGTAAAAATGCTAAAATAAATGGAAACTTCATATCTGAAGTTTAAAAATCTATGCAAATTTTTCTAACACTGCCTTAACATAAGAAATGATGACTAGTTGTTATAGGGGCTTCCTGCTGTGCCTGGGAAATGGAAAAACCCCTCTAGAGGGACGTTCGGACTCCTGACTTCTAAACATCTGAAGGAAGCAATGATGTCAAAACAGTACAATTATTTAGTTCCTTGTGAGAACATAACCTACTGTTAATTTTCTTAAAATTTGAATTTTCTGCATTTCTTAGTTATGTTGCTTTATATCAGATACTGTAGTGTAAAATTGCAGTGGTGCATCAGAACATAGATTTAGTTGGGAAAACCAGCAGTTACAGACAGGGCCAAAAGGTTTGAGACCGTCATGAGCCCATTAGTAATTAGGGTTTGGAGATCTCCAGAATTTGTAGGGTTTTGTTTGTCCCCCAAACCACACGTAAAGTCTTGGAGGATTCTCATGAACCCAGAATTTTGATGTTTAGTTCCCAGATCACGCAATCAGCTGGATTCCTTATATGAGAAATGCTTTACTAATTGGCTTATTTAAGTGAACTGTATTAGAATGTTTACTTTGTGAAGTGCCTTGAGACGACTCTTGTCATTATTTGGTGCTATATAAATTAACAGAAATGGATTTATTCACTTGGATTTGACTTTCGCCACATGCGACGGTTCCCCGAGGCGGGCGTTGTACCGATCTGTCGCAATGAAGAGAGAGCTAAGCCAGAAGGCAAAGCTCTTGATTTATCGGTCAAGTTACGTTCCAATACTCACATATTGGTAACAAGCTTTGGGTAGTGATCAAAAGAATATGATTCGCGGACACAAGTGGTAGAAATGAGTTTTCTCCACAGTGTGTCTATAGGCTCTCCCTTAGAGATAGGGTGAGAAGCTCGGAGTAGACCTGCTGCTCCTCCACATCGAGAGGAGCCAGTTAAGGTGGCTCGGGCATCTAGTTAGGATGCTTCCTGGATGCCTCTCTGGTGACAATTTCTGGGTACGTCCAACCAGGAGGATGCTTAAAGCAAGACCCAGAACGTGCTGTTTCTCGGCTGGCCAGGGAACACCGTGGGATTCCCCCGGAGAAGCTGGCTAAAGTGGCTGGGGAGAGGGAAGTCTGGACCTCCCTGCTTAGGCTGCTGCCTCCTTGACCCGATCACCAATAAGCAGCCAGAAATTGATGGATGGAGGGGCGATAGTTCCCCATCACGCCTAAAAAAATCTTCTTCCGGCTCTTGGAGAGTACAAACGCTTTTTTCTCCTCTACCTCCCTCCTTATCCTAAGGCTCTTTGTCCCGTCTGTGCACGGCGCTTTCTGCATTTTTTTCTGGAGACTGGAAATTATTAAAAATGGATCTGGTCAGCTGGTCTCTCCACGCGATTGACAAATTTTTTCAATGATGAGAACGGGAGAAGGGGCTCCCAGATGCCCCTCTGGGACAGATTCAGCTGGGTGTATCATGGACTCCTGGAAACAGTGGAACCTGATCTGCCTCTCTCAACTGTCTGTAGAGGATTCTGAAGATGTATGGGTATTCATCATTTTGGTGTTGGGATTTCTGCTGTTTGGCCTGAGCGGTTACCTGGCTTACCAGAAAATTAACGAGCATTCGAGGAATATTGGCTCAATCCCGGAGCTCGGGGATGGCATGCATCGCGCTGTGAACGCGCAAACTCATATAATTGTCGAGATGAGTCGTGAGCTTGGAACTTGGGCTGAGATGCAGGCTCTGGCACAGAAGGTGGATTCCATCAAGGAGTGAGTGGACAGATCAGCACGGATTGGGATTGATTAATTACGCCATTATTGGGTCTAGAGGGGTTGTAGACCAACAGAACTCTAAGGCAGAGAGGAAATTATCTCTGTCTGTACCCAAAACAATTTTTATCTGAATCTGGTGCCCTTGGAGCCTGTGAGGATGAAGTGATAACCCCCCCCCCCCCACCCCTCAGAAGAAATGTGGAATGCTGCCATCGCTATGGAAACTCTTTCTCCCTATCCCAGCCTGGGCGGGACTGTGACCGGTGAAGGCCGTGGAACCATATGTAGGAGTCAATGTGCTCTCTAACCCATTATCTCCCTCCCCTGTCCAAACAGAGGTGATGAGCGCTGCTCCATGCGGCTGCACGCACTGAAGTGAGGAGAGTCCCAACCCTACCTCCCCACCTAGTGGACACTTATGTTGTGTAATGTCTGAAGTCTGTGCGCATATCTATCTGAGGTGTTTTTTTGCAGAGCAAAGCTGCCCTCCCTGTGGAGGGTAACTCTGAAGTGCCTTTTTTTTCCCTCCCTCTGACTCTATCCACATATAAACCCTCTTGATCTATTAAGGTAGCGCGACTCATGTTGCGAATGACCACAGTCACCAATTCTTGTCATGTGTCTATGCCTATGTATGTCTGATCTCAGAATTGTGTGTACTGAAACTCTAATTTCCCTCTGGGATTAATAAAGTATCTTTGAATTGAATTGAACTGAATTGAATTGAACTGAATTGAATTGTTCACCACTAAACTGTTCTTAGAGGATTGAAAGATGTTCCTCCTGGAGGATGATCAAGTACCATGTCTGTTTCTGAGGTTATATTGTGAGTGAGTCCACTCAATTGACTGAGAAGCTCTCAGGATGTTTTTTTCAGACATCAGAGAAATTTTGACTTTCCTGACTTGGCCTTTTACTTCCTGAGACTTTACTAAGTTCATTTTTTGGGGATCCTCTGCCATTTGATATTTCACTTAGTCTTTTTCTATTAACTCTGCAGCAATGTTGTGTGTTTTTCTGTCAATATTGAGTGCTGTGTGTACATTAATAAGGAAAATAATTTTTTTTATTGCTTTTAGCAAATGGCTGCAGAATGACAGAGTAAAAAAAAGACAAAACATTTATTCATGCCTGTTAGCAATGCTCTAACATAGTATAGCTATAAATACTTTGTAGAGATTTAAAAAATTAAATAAAAAATAATGAAGTGGTTTTCTTGCATTTGTCTAAAACCTCAACATGGCTAAAGATTTAAAACCAATGATTGGACCATCCACACCTCTGCATTTGCCTGGGTCCTCCACTCATATACATTCACTTATTTTGCAACAGAACCCCACTGGTGTTAAGTTGACTCAAGTGATAGCATTGTTTTTATAACTGCTATCGTGAGTTAAAGTTCTTATATAGTGGTTTTATATTTGTAAAGCGCTAATTTGGTGTTTCTCATATTGTTATTTTTAATTTGGGATACTGGTTTTCAGTTGTTTATGTGCAGCGCTTTACACAACCCTGCCGTTGCATTTTAAGAGCGCAAAGCTGCTGTTGTTGGTGTGAAGTTCTCTGCTCAATAATATCAGAGAAGACAAACTACCAGAGTCCCAAAAAGAAAAACTCCTTTTGAAGTCACAAACAATGAAAGACGTTTGGACCTAGAAAACGGCGACTGGTGTTTAGCACTCTCTCGTTTCCTCTGGCAATTCATGTCCCTGTGTCAGTATAGCGTGGCCTGGGGATAGTAACTGAAGGGAGAGGTGAGAGTTCTGTTTGTGCTTAAAAACTAGCTTGTTTTACAGACTTGCCATGGCAGCTTTAAATGCAGCTGACAGCTTCCAACTGGATTTGTTTCTAAGCATATTTTCATAAATAGAAAAAAAAATTGTGGTCAGTGGAATGCTGAAGGCAACAGTTTACCTTTGAGGCATCATTTTGGTGATGATTAAATGTGAAGTAACCAGCTTTCACCCAGGGAGTAATCTTTTTTTTTTAATTAAATAAATAAAACACATGACTTTTCTTTCAGATGCCGACAGTTCTCTCTGGTTCTTGGAATCAGTAAAAAAGCTTTTCTGTGGCTGCACAAACGTTTTCAAGTGTCTTTTTGAGGCTCTTTTCTGCTTCCTTAGTAACTCTTTGGTTTCAATAATCGTCGTTGTAAATGAGAATGAGTTCTCACTCGACTCATCTGGTTAAATAAATAAAATAAATAATGGTTTTGCCCCTTAGTCTGGTTATAATTAAATTTATATCACTTGATGCAACTACATCCTTTTCACTGCTGTTTTTAACAGGTTTCACTTGAAATAAGGCTGATTGTCTATTCCAGAACTATTTATTACTGCCGAAACCAAACGTGTCCTTTGTGATCCTCTGTTGAAAATCAGGGTTCTGCTGAACAAGCTAAACAGGTTGAAGCTGTTTAGCTTGATGAGCTAATGCCTAAAACACCCTGAATGATAATAATAAATGACCACATGAAAGTATTTCCACAACATGTCCTCCTGCAGAAGACGTCCCTGGAGTATTGTGGCTGCTCAGAGATGAGGGCCCGTGACAGCGACGGGGTGAGAGTCTGACTGAATGGCAGCAGAGGACCGTACATCTTTAAATTCCTCATTATCCACTAACACACAGACACCACGTCTACTCCTATTCCATTACTTACTCCTCTGTATTGTCGTGCTCCGAGAATTCAATGTAGTACCTTTTATTGTAGAAAATGAAAAATGTCATTTTCCCCTTCTCTCTGTCCCCCCTCTCCTAACACTAATTTAAAATGTCTCATCTCCCTCTGCGTGTTCAACTGTCTGATTGCCTCAGCGCTGAAGAAAGAGGCCTAAGAGGAGGAATCCCCTCGCTTTGTGAAAAGGAGTCCATGTGGGAGCGGAGTAGGGGGGGAGGAAGAGAATGGAGTTGGATGATTCATGAAGGCGAGAATCTGCAGCTTCATCAGAGTCGGTCAAGCAGGAAAACCTGCTGCTGCTGACTTCCAGAACAGGTTCAGGACCCTCAAGGACTAAAGGTCCTCTCATTCTTTTCCCTCCCGCAGCATTGCTCTCCCTCTCCACATACTTCTGTCATCCTTCCTTTTCTTTCTGCATCACGTTTTTCTCCTTACAGCTTATTATAAAAGAGCAGGGTCAGGACCGAACCCTGGGAGCAGAATAAACTCCCTTCAGGTAAGAAGGTAAGGACAGTTAGGAGGTGTCGAAGGAGTTGTGATGGATCCTTGGGTGGTGAAGCAAGGCAATGTGATCGTTTTTTTTCTCCGTTAAGGCGGTTAAATGATATATTGTTTTATTCAACAGTTTTAAAGTGTTGTTTTTTCTGTTTTGAGTCAATTATTTAAGGAATTTAAATAGAGAATTAGACAACTTTTTAAAAGTTGAGACATTTTTGGATTTTTAAAGCTTAATATCTGAGCATTTTCATCCGTCTACATATAAAACATTCTTAACTAAATTATCTGTGTCTGTCTGGTTAACTCTATAACTCTATATGTAAATACATAATGAATTTTAGTTTTACACGTTTGCAAAACATAAGCAGTTTATCGATTTGTGCCATTTAGTTCAACCAACAAATATTGAGCAGTTAATCTTTCACTTGAGATGAAATATTTAACTTTCATATTTTTATGATTGCTTCAAGAAATAAATAGTCGTAAACTGATACTTTAAAAATGTACATGAAATGCAGTTGCTATTAGTCGTTTTGCTGTTTACTTTATTAGCAATAAAATCCTCCTAAAACATGGATCAAAGTGTCTGAGAGTACATTTATTACTATTACTCATAAAGTATAATGCAAGTTAACTTGTGCAATCATTAATGAGTTAAAGCAAGACACACATTCATAAAACAGGTGTATCTGGTTTGTGCACAATGGCCTGCAGCCGTGAAGGCCGGTGTTCTCCTGCCCTCCAGTGGACATCTGCAGAATTACAGCACTGATGTTTGATTACAAAGGGACTTTTTACTTCATAAAAAAAGTGAAAAGGTGTAGACAATGCTTCGATCATAAATATGAGTGCCCTGAACTGCGTTAGATACAACCAGGTTATATAGAAATGTATTCTAGCAGAAGTGAACTAAGATAGAATAAATCACTGAGAGGATGGATCCTAAGGTGTATCATTCTTTTAAATAAGTGGTTTATTTGTTTAATTAACCATTTGCAGTGGTCTCTAGTAGGAATGATTGCCTTGTAAGTCATTCTCGGCAGGGGTGACATACCAGTGAACTATTTCTCAAACCTAAAAGATGCCCACATCACAGCTGAGCTTCAGACATTAGGATTTGGAGTCTTATTTCTTGAGCTTTGGACATCTTGCCTCTAACTGGATAACAGCAGCGCAACTCTACCACTAACTTACAAGGTGATGTTTTATTTCCACATACAACACAAGGAGTTCTGCTGTGTGGTGGAGCTGCTTATGCGAACAGTTAGCTTATACTAGCCCTGATGTTTTCTGCAGATTCCTGGTTGTTAAAACAACAGCCTCTCCCGTCGTAAGTCAGGATCTGTGAATCTATAAATGCTAATTCAGTGTGAGAAAGATCTGTCTATGATCTAGAGTTTCACCAGAAGAGTTTCACGGTCTACCTTCCATCAGAAGCCAATGCAGGAGATAAGCGTGGGAGACCATTTTAATGTTTAGCCTGCAGGAAAAATTCAAAGTGACCGACCATTTTCTAAATGACAAGTACAATTGGTTTCTCAGTGAACCCGATCTTTAAGAATGAAGAGGAGGATATAATCATCCATCCATCCATCCATCCATCCATTTTCATCCACTAATCGGGAGTCGGGTCGCGGAGGCAACAGCCTAAGGCGAGAGGCCCAGACTTCCCTCTCCCCAGCCACTTGGGCCAGCTCCTCCAGGGGAATCCCAAGGCGTTCCCTGGCCAGGTGAGAGACATAGTCCCTCCACCGTGTCCTGGGTCTACCGTTAGGTCTCCTCCCGATTGGAAGTGCCCGGAAAACCTCACCAGGGAGGCGTCCAGGAGGCATCCTGACCAGATGCCTGCGCCACCTCAACTGGCTCCTCTCGTTGTGGAGGAGCAGCGGGTCTACTCCGAGCCCCTCCCGCACGACCGAGCTTCTCAGCCTATCTCTAAGGGAGAGCCCAGCCACTCTTCGGAGAAAACTCATTTTGGCCGCTTGTATCCGCGATCTCGTTCTTTCGGTCACTACCCAAAGCTCATGACCATAGGTGAGGGTAGGAACGTAGATCGACCGGTAAATTGAGAGCTTCGCCTTCTGACTCAGCTCTCTCTTCACCACGACAGACCGGTACAACGCCCACATCACAGCAGATGCAGCACCAATCCGCCCATTGATCTCACGCTCCAGTTTTCCCTCACTCGTGAACAAGACCCCGAGATACTTAAACTCCTCCACTTGGGGCAGGACCTCATCCCTGACCCGGAGAAGGTATTCTACCCTTTTCTGAATCAAGACCATGGTCTCAGATTTAGAGGAGCTGATTCTCATCCCAGCTGCTTCACACTCGGCTGCAAACCGCTCCAGCGAAAGCTGAAGATCACGTTCTGATGAAGCCAACAGGACCACATCATCTGCAAAAAGCAGAGACATGATCCTCAGGCCACCAAAACGGATGCCCTCCACACCTTGGCTGCGCCTAGAAATCCTGTCCATAAAGGTTATGAACAGAATCGGTGACAAAGGGCAGCCTTGGCGGAGTCCAACTCTCACTAGGAACGAGCCTGACTTACTGCCGGCAATGCGGACCAAGCTCTGACACTGGTCATACAGGGACCTAACAGCCCATATCAGAGGGCCTGGTACCCCATACTCCCGAAGTACCCCCCACAGGCCCCCCGAGGGACGCGGTCAAACGCCTTCTCCAAATCCACAAAAGACATGTAGACTGGTTGGGCAAATTCCCACGCACCCTCCAGGATCCCCCTAACGGTATAGAGCTGGTCCAGTGTTCCACGGCCGGGACGAAAACCACATTGCTCCTCCTGAATCTGAGGTTCAACAATCCGATGGGCCCTCCTCTCCAAAACCCCTGAATAGACCTTACCAGGAAGGCTCAGGAGTGTGAACCCCTGTAGTTGGAACACACCCTGCGGTCCCCCTTTTAAAATAAGGGGACCACCACCCCTGTCTGCCAGTCCAGTGGGACTGCCCCCGATCTCCACATGATATTGCAGAGCCGCTTCCGCCGACACAGCCCCACAACATCCAGAGCCTTAAGGAGTTTCGGGCGGATCTCATCCACCCCCGTAACCTTGCCACAGAGGAGCTTTTTAACCACCTCAGTAACCTCAGCACCAGAGATTTAAGAGGCCAACCCAAAGTTCCCACACTCTGCTTCCTCACTGGAAGACGTGTCAGTGGGAATGAGGTCTTTGAAGTATTCTGCCCACCGAACCACAACGTCCTGAGTAGAGGTCAGCAGCACACCGTCCCCACTACAGATAGTGTTGGTAGTGCACTGCTTTCCCCCCTGAGGTGCCGGATGGTGGTCCAGAATCTTGCTCCATGGTCTCACCGAACTCCTCCCATGCCTGGGTTTTTGCCTTGGCGACCACCCGAGCCACGTTCCGCTTGGACTGCCGGTACCCGTCAGCTGCCTCCCCTGGAACATTTTGGAAGTTCTGTCGGAGGTGGGAGTTGAAGCTCCTTCTGACAGGAGACCCTGCCAGACGTTCCCAGCAGACCCTTGTGATACGTTTGGGCCTTCCTGGTCTGACCGGCATCCTCCCCCACCATCTGAGCCAACTCACCACCAGGCAGTGGTCAGTTGACAGCTCCGCCCCTCTCTTCACCCGAGTGTCCAAGACATGCGGCCACAGGTCAGATGAAACAACAAAGTCGATCATCGAGCTGCGGCCTAAGGTATCCTGGTGCCAAGAGCACATATGGACACCTTTATGTCTGAACATGGTGTTCATTATGGACAATCTATGACTGGCACAGAAGTCCAATAACAAAACACCACTCAAATTCAGATCAGTTCCTCCCAACCACACCTCTCCAGGTCTCACTGTCGTTGCCCACATGAGCGTTAAAGTCCCCCAGCAGAACGAGGGCGACACCGGAAGGAGCGCTTTCCAGCACCCCCTCCAAGGTCTCCAAAAAGGGTGGGTAGTCTGAACTGGAGTTTGGTGCATAAGCACAGACCACAGTCTGAACCCGTCCCCCCACACGTAGGCGGAGGGAGGCTACCCTCTCATTCACTGGGGTAAACCCCAACGTACAGGCACCAAGATGGGGGGCAGCTAGTATGCCCACCCCTGCTCAGCGCCTCTCAGTGGGAGCAACTCCAGAGTGGTATAAAGTCCAACCCCTCTCGAGGAAAATGATTCCAGAGTCAGAGCCATGCGTTGAGGTGACTCTATTTCTAGTCTGACCCTCTCAACCTCACACACCAACTGAGGCTCCTTCCCCACCAGAGAAGTGACATTCCATGTGCCAAGAGCCAGCTTCTGTAGCCGAGGATCAGACCGCCAAGATCCCCACCCTCGACTACCACCCGTCACACACTGCACCCGACCCCTTTGGCCCCTCCCACGAGTGGTGAGCCCATGGGAAGGGGGACCCATGTTTCCTCTTCGGGCTGTGCCTGGCCGGGCTCTATGAGTGAAAGCCCGGCCAGGCACTCGCCTACGTGCCCCACCTCCAGGCCTGGCTCCAGAGGGTGGCCCCGGTGACCCACGTCTGGGCGAGGGAACACGGTTTCTATTTATATAATTCATCTTAAGAGGTCTTTGGGCTGCTCTTTGTCTGATCCCTCACCTCCTGATGTAATCAGAAATAGTTATTAAATTGCTTTTTTTCAGTCAACTACATCTTTAATGCAAAACGTTCTTACTTGTTCAATTGCTTGTTTTAAAACCACAAAAGTCAGGAAAAATATTGTTACAAACCCTTAGATGTAAGTCAGTTATGGTGTTGGGGGGGGGGGGGGGGGGACATAATAACTGATGTGACAAAGGGGGTGAGTCTAAATAAAAAAGTATTTTATTAACAAAGAGTAAACTCAAAATACTCAGTCCTTGACTGGAATACTAATTAAACTAAATGTACTCGATGAATAACTAAACAAAAGGCGACGGGGCAGAAATCAAAACACCTGAGGCAAAAGGCCTCAGGGAAGAACACACATGAATTCATTATTAAATGAAAATGCCAGAGCTAAATAACTAAAACAAATCTCAACGGCTATTTCTATTATACATACCATTTTTACCAAAAGTAAAACTGAGCTCTTAAAGCGGGATGAAAACGGAACTGAAATTCAAGCTTCAAGAGCAGACGAGAGGATCACTAAACGAAAACGGCTATCGAACAAAAGGATTTAACCAAAAGAACTATTTATCTCTAGCACCGAAGTTATCAAAGTTCTAATCCACATACGAAACCGTTTGTTATCAAAGATCCAAGGACCGAGAAGAGAAGAACAGGGTGTCACGCTGTGGTTCTCTCTCAGAGAAGTGGCAGCTGCTGTCTCTTAAGCCATCAGCTCTTATCGGCTGATGGCTTGCAGAGCTGGAGGCTGGCAGAGGTGGAAAAACCAGCCTGACCGAGGACCTGTCCATGGTCCTGAACAGAAGGGAGCAGAGCTGGGCCATTCAGGGAGCGGGGTCCCAGGATCCGTAACAAATATTAAAAACCAATGCACACAAGAAAGATCCACATGTGTAATAACTTGTGTGGAGTTAAAACGGTAGTGCGCTTTTTTACAGTGCAGGCCAAAAGTTTGGACACCCCTTCTCATTCAGTGTGTTTTCTTTATGTTCATGACCATTTATGTTGGTAGATTTTCCCTGAAGGCATCAAAACTATAAATGAACACATGTGGAGTTTTGTATGTAACCAAAAAAGGTGAAATAACTGAAAACATGTTTTATATTCTAGTTTCTTCTAAATAGCCACCCTTTGCTCTGATTACTGCTTTGCACACTCTTGGCATTCTCTTGATGAGCTTCAAGAGGTAGTCACCTGAAATGGTTTTCCAACAGTCTTGAAGGAGTTCCCAGAGGTGTTTAGCACTTGTTGGCCCTTTGTAAATGGTCATGGTCATGAAAATAAAGAAAACACAATGAATGAGAAGGTGTGTCCAAACTTTTGGCCTGTGCTGTATGTATTTTTAAAAAGGTATAAAAATAGTTTAACCTAATACAGCAATGTTTAATTATTGTTTATTTTTGAAATGGAGAGACAGTGAAAGTTTGATTTTGCCCACTGAGGTTATAAAACAATAAGATGTTGTAGGAAATACAGGATTAGGAGAGACATAGTCTCTCCAGCGTGTCCTGGGTCTTCCTTTAGTTCTCCTCACAGTTGGAAGTGCCCGGAAAACCTCACCAGGGAGGCGTCCAGCAGGCATTCTAACTAGATATCTGAGCCACCTAAACTGGCTGCTCTTGATGTGGAGGAGCAGCAGGTCTACTCAGAGCCCCACCTGGACCGAGCTCCTCACCCTATCTCTAAAGGACACCCCAGATACCCTACGGAGAAAACCAATTTTGGCTGTGACCTCGTTCTTTCTGTCACTACCAGAACCTTGTGACTATAGGTGAGGGTAAGATCACAGATCGACTGTTAATTGAGAGCTTCACCTTCAACCTCAGTTCTCTTTTCATCACAACAGACCGGTACAATGCCCGCATCACTGCAGATGCAGCAATCATCTACCAAGCATCCCCTCACCGTGGATATAATCCTGCTAACTTACGTTCACTACCTCCAGCTGTTTCTGTAGTTTCTGATTCCTCCATCTCACTCAGCATGGCTCTATTAAATACCCGCTCTGCTAACAATAAGTCCTTTCTGCTTAATGCTAATGCTCTCTAAAAACCTGGATTTTCTGTTTCTGACTGACGTTTGGCAGCAAACATGATTATTCTGGTCTAACTGAACTCTGCCCGAGTGGTTATTCTTTCCTTAGCCAGCCCCGGGGTTCTGGTCATAGTGGTGGCCTAGCTGTTGCTTTAGAGACCATCTTCCATGTAACTCTACAACCTCTGGTTGCTTTGCTTCTTTTGAACGGCAGCTGAACAAAGTCGGGCATAAGGACCCGTTCTACTGTGCTGTGGCTTATCATATGCCTAGTCCAAACAGTTTTTTCCTTCAGGGGTTTAGTGACTTTTGTCCTCCACCGTGAAGCTGTCCAGACTGGTGATTTTAACATTCATGTTGATGATGCCTCAGACCACTTTGTAATGAGCTTCTCCAGCCTCATGGACTCCTTCAGCTTTTACTCAGCATGTTTCTGGCAACTCATACACACGAGGGGGCACACTCTGGACTTTGTTTTTCCATGGGTCTAAATGCTAACAGTGTTTGTCTCGAGGACGTTTATATTTCAGATCACAATTGCATTTTCTTTAATGTGTCAGTTTCTGCGTCCTCACCTCCTGCTTGCCATCTAGTCAGTTATTTTTTTCTGAATGAGAGCACAGCTGACAAATTTTCTGCTGCTTTTAATCCACCTTGTTCTTCTGATAATGACTGATTTCTTAATTTATCAGTTTAACGAGCACTGCCTCTCTATTCTGGACAACATCTGTCCTGTCAGAACCAGATCAGTTCCTGCAGTGAACCCTACTCCCTGGTTTAATGGCAGCATTTGCAGCGTGAAGCGCCAATGCAGAAAAACTGAGTGTTTGTGGAAGAAAACCCATCTCCACAACCATCTGCTGCATCTAAAGGATCTTCTGACATCCTTTAACTCTGCAGTCAGAGATGTGACTGTTGCCTATCTCTGCAACCTGGTGTCCCAGACCAAAGGGAACCCCAAGGCGCTGTTTAACACCATCAGCAGTATTGTCTCTCTTGCCTCTCCTACAGCCTCCATCCACTCTGTTGCAGACTGTGAGAACTTTCTGTCTTTCTTTGTGGACAAAGTCATATGGTCAGATCTAGCATCTCTCCTTCAACCTTATCGCTGCCTCTCCCGACTCCAACCAGGCCCATCATCCTAGATAGATTTGCGCCTTTTTCTTTGCCTGAGTTAACCAAACTAGTTAACTCTATGAAGACCTCTGCAAAGTCAAAGACTTTCTAGGTCAGGTTTCTTCTCACAACAAACCCTCTGTCAGGAATCTTGGTGTGACCTTTGACCCAGCTCTCACCCTGGATTCTCATGTCAGTTCTCTTGTTCATTCTTCCATCTCAGGAACATTGCAAAGCTGAGTCCCATTCTGTCCCGCTCTGAACTTGAGATTGTTTTCTACACCTTCATCTCCAGAATACCTGTGCTTCTGACTAAATCGTCAAAGTACACCAACATCACCCCACTTCTCCTCCAGCTGGTTCTGGTCTTTAGGGCCTTACATGCAAGCACCATCATACATTGGTGATATCAGCAGGTCCCTGAGGTCCAGTGATCAAAGCCTACTGGTGGGGCAGCATCAGGCTAAAGACCAAAGGTGACAGATCATTTGCTGCTGTGGCCCCCAGACTCTGGAACTCTCTCCCCCGGAGCCTGAGATCAGTGGAATCTTTAAAAAGCATCTGAAAACTGTTCAAGCTGGCTTTTGCGTGACCTTTGCCATCACCCTCTCCTTGTTCTGTTCTTTGTACCTAATCCGCCTGTCCAGGGATACACCAGTTTCCCTCTTTCCTATTCATATTTCTCTCTCCCTTTCCTTACAATTATTTATCACAACTTTTTTCTCATTTTAAACATTTTTTTATTTTACATTTTTTGTTTTTGTCAAGCGCCTCATGATGTTTTTTCTCGGGACGCACTATAAAAAAGATTGTTTTACTTCTTTCTTTCTCACTCATGAAGACCCTGAGAACTCCCCCATGTTCAAGTTTAAATGGTTTAAGTTTTATTGGTCTTCAGTTTTTCATTCTTATTTTTCTTCTATATAAAAATCCTAATCATTGATTTTTATTGCATATAAAAATAAATTCTATTCAAATACAACATTGATGACAACTAATTTGTGTAAAAGCAAGTAAACAAAAAACATCAAAGTTCATCAGGTCAACTTAAAGCTGTGAAATAATAAACATCTTGTTTTGTTTAAACATTAATGAGTGCATTTTTAGTGAATAGAGATTGCTTCTCTATACAATCCGGTGTCTGAGAAATAAATTAGTGCACAGATTATAATCACACTGTCATCTATTTCTCACCAATTATTATTGATAATAATTCAAATATTCAGTGATGCATCTTAGCAAACACAAACTTTCTCTCAGGGGGATATTTATTGGCTTAATGATCCAGAGAGAGCACTTAAGCGAGACCTCCTGCAGCCAGTATTTATAAAAACGTAATTAAGATATCAGACTCCTGGGGCAGAAAGTACAGGATCAGGAGTTTGTGTGTGTGGTATTAAATGACAAAGCCTCTCCTCAGGCTGTATATTAGTGGTTAATCTGCCCTAACAAGATAGACTGGGACGTGCTTCTGCAGAGCATCACTGATGATGGGACCAGTAATGATGGAGGAGAGCGCCATGCTGGCAGCTAAGCCCAAAGTAAGCTACTTTGGCTCGAGGCGACACACGGTTGGTCGCACAGCCGCTGATGTGTGTGTCCAGTTATTAAATCAAATATGTGACACCAAGTAGCTTAAAGCACCAATGAGCCAATAAGGACACTTGGCTTTACTGCTCCCAGAATTTTCATGGCCACAACCTTTCATTTGAAAATTAAAGAAAAAAACAAGGTAAAACAAACCTGTTGAGGTGTGATTCTTTATAGCTAACGTTTTGTCTAACCTACTTTAAAAGAATCAAATTAAATAGATCTTCAACTGTAGATTTGATCTTTTTTAAAGGGGAACATTGAATTAGTAGCAACTTTCCACTTTTTCACCCTTTCATTGTCTTCATTTCGTGCTTGCTTGAAGCTATGCCCTTTGATGATTCCCATTTTCCACTGAAGCCCAGGCGTGGGTGCTGTGGTGCAGGACACGTCTCCATGCAGTTCTGGCTCCTAACTGGACTTCAAACAGAACCATAGACTGCAGCATGAATCCATGTTCAGGATCAATACCCAGCTGGAAAATGAATCCTCTTCTTCAAATTCTACTGACTCAATGTGCCTCTAGTAAGCAGCAGCATCGCTGGAGTAGCACCTAACGTAGCTTCACTTCAAACAGCTGAACCTGGTTTGATCACAGCTTTCCTGGACTGTTGCAGCAACATAATCACAAGTTGCACTCTACTGGTTCTTACAGTAAAGTTAGAACTATTTACAGTTGCTATGATGTGGGTCATCTTGTATGCCGAGGCTGTAGTTTTACCGGAACCATTTTTAACTTGTGAGCTTTGAGTAAAACTACTTTAAGTTTGCAGAATTCTACAAAACATACTTTTGGGTTTATTTTTTTAATTACACAACTATTTTAGTGTAAGGCACATTTCACCAGCAGGATAATCATTCCGATTTCTTACCTGCTCCTTCTCTATTTTCTTAAATAGCAGGTTCACTGAGAAACCATTTGTACTTAATAATTTGAAAAAGGTCTGTCACTTTTGAGTTTTTCATGCAGGCTGAACATGAAAATAGTCTCCTACACCTATCTCCTGCATTAGCTTCTGATAGAAAATAGATGATGAAACTCTAGGATTAGAAAAGCCTGACGTTCATCTTGGCTTGTGAAGGGGAAGGCTGTTGCTGGTTTAGCGTCCAGGCAACAGCCATTAGAAGCTAGCAGTTCACTCTTCAGGCCACCTTACTACAGTACAACCCTGACTCAGCGTAGTGTTCTCTTGAGGATTGAAGGTATGGAACGGTCTTCCATTCTCATTTACAGAACTTACAAAAAGTCTAAGGCAGTAAAACCTGATGCTGTTGAAATTTTAAGATACTTTTAATGGTTTTTAAGTGTCTTAATGGTATTGGCCCGTCTTATCTCTCACAACTGCTTTTACCGTATGAACCCTCGCAGTCCCTGCGCTCCTCTGGCAGCCGTCTCCTTGTCATTCCTAAAGTCAGGACTCACACTCATGGTCGTTATTACGGCCCTCGCCTCTGTAACGGGCTGCCAGAGGATCTGAGGGCCGCAAAGAACGTTCATGTTTGTAAGAACAGGCTCAAGACCCACCTTTTTAGTTTAGCTTTTAACTGATTACTATTTATTGCATTGTTTGTTTTACTTATTTTAATTTCTGTTGTGTTACATATTTATGTTGTTTTATTTCTATAATCACATTTTATTGGATATTTTACTATCCGTATTAGCTCTTGTGATTTTACATTTTACACATTCTAATCCTTCCAGTGTTTCCTCTGTGGAGCCCTCTGCCTCAGGACCGATGGTCGGAGGCGGCGGCTGGGGTGCTCCTTGGGTAGCGCCCAGGTAGTGGTGGGGTTGCCACCCTCCCTCCCAGGGCGCCCTGGACTGGTGTCTTGGCTGCTGGCGTGGATTTGCTGCTGTCGAGGCAGATGGCTCCCTTGATGGCGCGTCTTTCATTACCTGTCCAATCTGAGCTCAGCCCAGTGTTTACTGTGATCTTTTAATGTGTTGTGTGTGTGTGTGTGTGTGTGTGTGTGTGTGTGTGTGGGGGGGGGGGGGGTGAAACTGTCATAATTGGTTTAAGTTTGGGAAAGGGAGGGAATGTGGGTTATATGGGTCATTTTAATCTGTTAAGAACTTTGTGTTGCTTGCTTTGCATGAAAAGTGCTATATAAATAAAGTTTGATTGATTGAAAACATTCAATTTCCCATATTGGCTAACATTTTAAATGTGCGAGTTTTTTATGTTCATTTATCGAGACATGTAGTAAAGAGAGTAGGAAGGAAAGGAAATAATGCTGTATTATAAACTAACATGTTTTTTTTGTTCTCATTTTTAAATTATTAATTTTCTAAATTATCAGAAGTTGGTGCTTATTTGGAGTAAGCCCCAATATTTTTTCTGGCAATTATATGTTATCATTTACTTGTATATTGTGTATTGTTTTTCATTGTGAAAATAAATCAAAATCAAATCATGCTAACCGTTAGCATTAGCAACTCCACCACAGCAGAACTCCTTCAGTGGTCGCATTGCTGTTATCCAATCAGAGGAGATTTGTCCAGATATCAGGAAATAAGACTCCAAATCCTGCAGCCTGGAGCTACTTTCTCCTCCAGCCAATTCCCCATCCTCAAACAGGCACACCACAGCTTTTTATCCCCCAGAGAAATACTCACAAGGCATCCATTCCTAATAGAGACCACAGCAAATGTATAGAAAATTAAAGCTAAGTTGACCTTTAGGGACATACCCGATCAGACAATCCTACCATGTGGTGTGCTAATAGCGCTCTGGTGCTCTCGGAAGCACGTTGGGACCACTCAGACCATAAATCAGGTGTTGGATTGTCTTGGTCAGATTTTCTAGGACAAATCAATGTGCTGCCCGCTGATTTAGCCAATTAGAAAGCAAGCTGACGGAAGCACACACCAAGCTCCTCTGTCTTGTTTGTTTGCGACAAAGTCACATTTTATCTCATGAGATTTCCCGTTTGACCAGGGAAGGTTTAAGTGTGAAATCAGTCCACGTGTAATTTTTGCCAAGTTGACACACAACACGCCATCACCAAAACTAGTGTAAGGAGTTAATTTACATGTTATTTAATAAGCCATAAGACATAGGATTCCATAGCAAATATGAAATCAACCTTATGGATCTGTAGGTACTGTTTAACCAGAAGATTGGAACTTTTTATTGCAGGGATTAGGTAACAGCTTCGTATTAATTCCGAGACAACAGAAGAGAGAGAGTCAAGTTTAAAGGTTTAAAGATTTATTACTAAACAAATTAAAACTAGACCAACTTTAACACTAAATGTATGGTGTAACTAAGGTGAATGAGATGGAGAATGGTGTGATGTGGAATGTTGCTCAGAACCAGCAAATCTGAAGAAACGATTAGTTCTGGTGGGAAGTCAAAGTGATGTCTTCACACTAAGCTTTGGTTAGGAGATTCATAAACACATTCGATGCCATCCCGTCGGCCTACATACCCTTTTTTTAAGTCCCCGTTAGATCAGGAATGTCGAGGTCCAGCTTGACCATCTCTGGAACCAAAGCCGGTAGGAAAAGCAGTGGTTGCCGACCAGACCAGTCTTGAGATACTTCCGGGTCACGACAGTTTTGTTGTTATCTAGCGAGACCCAAACCTGGGTCCTGATGGTTCAGCTGTTATTCTGAAAGGAACCGTTGCAGCAGTTGGAACAGCAACAGATTTTATCCAGCTTGTCGTTGGTTCTTTTGGCTGAAGAGGAAAGTTACGGATTGGCCACTCCGTCAACTTCTCTAGAACGCTTTGAACTGGCGTTAAAGATGACGTGGGCATAGTTTTATACTTCGGATGTTTTGGTTTATGGTCGAATGAAAAGATGACAGATTTACCAAGCACCACCAAAACCACGCCTCCGTCAGATCTGGCAGATTCTGATTGGATCAGTAAAAGCAATGTGATATGTCTCTTAACGCTACGTGAGATCAGTCCTAGTGGAAACATTTAAAGTCATATTACTTATTATATTCTATAGGATTATAATAAAGTAATTAATATTTTGATTTCACAGATTGGTCACATCTTATTATTGACTAACACTTTGCTTGATTAGCTTTATTAAAAATAGATTTCTTTGATTTATTAAAAGGAGAGTCAATTCTTCATTCTTCTCTTGAGCTGGAAAGAAGCAAATGTATGAGACCTTGAGGCCATATGTCATGCAGACTAGTTCTGTGTCAGAGGAGAGGGGGAAATGACTTTTGGTGGAAAACAGTCATTTCACTCCGTTACACTAGTGTTTCCGTGTTTTTTAGGAGCTACTTTCTCAAGAGCCAGCTATTTGTGAACCGGGTTTAAAACCTGTTAAAACAATGCAGCGTGATGGCGTATCTAAATGAAAATGACAACATTTATGGAGTTTACATGCTTTATTGATTCAGCTGAGTTTGTTTACAGGAAAAAAAATGTTCTGGAAAACAGCTGGAACATCTGTAAAGCGTAAAAAGGTGCTGCAGCTACTCACAAAAATAAGAAGGCCACTGACAGAACATACAGAATGGCACACAGCAGTAAACAAGGCCGTCGACAACACAGAACTGTTTACAGCCTGGAAAAATATGCATCAAATGAGCGTCTAATTGGGAACGTTCAACAAATTCTCTGGAACAAAATTATGTCTCCAAAAGCATTTGCTGACATTGTAAAACAGAAGCTAATGCAGTGGCAGGCCACTATTCCACCAGAAGACATTTGAAAGGTTTGTTCTAACACTGAAAGTAACTCATAACTACAATGGTGTTTCGGCGTCTAACGTTTGTTTTTGATTCAGAGTCCAGACATATTTCCCATTTAAATACCTGTAAGGATGTGTTGTGGTTTTATTTTTTTCAGTTATTTTTGTGACTTGACTCCTTTCTCCTTCTCAAATTGGGCAATCTGGTTCAAAATATCCAACAGGTTAGAGGGCAGGCTTTTCTTAGCCCCTGCATCGTTCTGACCGTTTAGATTTCCGTCTGTCTCTGGTTTGGTTTTCGGACTCTCCTCCTCTGCTCTCCTCCCTCTACTCTCCTCCTCTTTTTCTGCCTCCTCGGGTTCCGGTCGTTTTTTATTCTCAACCCTAACACCGCTAAACGAGCTCCTGGTTGATGAATCGTGCCTCGTTCTCTTCTCAGGACATCTAGAAGTGAAACTAGGGTTTCCCGAATAGTCAGACTGGAAACTCGATGTCCGAGAGAATTCCAATTCTGCCGAGGAGCTGGACAAATTTCGTGCTTTACTATCCTCTAAGCTGCTTCTCCTCTTGGAGTCGCTGTCCCTCCTGCCTTTTGGGATATTCTCATTCCTTCTTTCCCTGCTTTGATCCCAGCTCCTGCCTCTCTTCTCCTCCATCTGAGGACTTCTGCCTTGGCTGAT
Source organism: Nothobranchius furzeri (assembly GCF_043380555.1). Taxonomy (NCBI): domain Eukaryota; kingdom Metazoa; phylum Chordata; class Actinopteri; order Cyprinodontiformes; family Nothobranchiidae; genus Nothobranchius; species Nothobranchius furzeri. The sequence goes on from NC_091748.1 coordinate 73,045,499, forward strand.
TTTGCTTTTTCCTGTCCAGCTATCTTTCCTGTCCCTTTTCTTTCTTTCTCTGTGAGAAGAGTCTGATGCCTCCTCCTCTGAAGCTGCTGACAAGGAATACAGCCGACTGACCCTTCTGTCTTCACTGGCCCTCCCCACTGCCTCGTCTTCATCACCTCCAAACATAGGACCACCTTTCTGATTGAGGAAAGTGGCAGAGGTGTTGGGAGGTGCAGGGTACCACTCCACTTCATCCTCCTCCTTCTCCTTGGGGTTTTTCCCCCTCTTACCCGCTTTACTCCTCCTGTGTTTCCTCCCACTCTCAGACTTTCTTCGCTTTTTCTTTCTTTTCTTGGACCTCCTGCGAGAAGAGGATGACGAGGAGGATGAGCTGCTGGAAGAGGAGGAGGAGGAGGGGGAGGAAGAAGAGGAAGAGGTAGATCGTTTACGTTTCCTCTTCATCCTAAAAATAAAAAAAATAAAGAAAAAATCCAGTGAAGATCTTTCAGTAGAAAAAGTGGTATTTGCTCGTGCTGGGTCCTGTTTACTTCATCCCACATACCTTTTCTCTTCTTTTAAGATCTTACGTAATTTCTCGGCACTCGTCGGGCCGCTCGTACCCTTGACCTGCTCCTTAGCGAGCGTTTCTTCGCGCAAACGGATCGATTTCTTTACGGTTGCCAAATAAATAAGGTATGACAGCAGCACGCAGGCAAAAAAATAAATAAAAGCCAGTAGGAAGATGACAAAACACATTCAAACCGTCATCATAAGAATTCAAGATACCCACAAAACAACATTCGTTCATTTATTTATTCAGTCATTTTATCAGAATCAGAAAGCAGGAGGATGAAAGGAAAGCAAACATATCACAAAATGAAGGCGAAATGAGCAACGTGGAATATTTACCATCGTGGTTTTGTAGTTGGAGAGTGACGTCGTTGGTATAAATGCAGCAGGACGAATAGACGTGCAGAAAATTCAGACAGCATTTGTTCCCCATTGTGATCAAGAAGGTTTCAACGTTACCGTATTTGTAGCCGGGACACGGCGCACACCGGTGTCCGGAGGAGTCGTCGTCATTTGCACGGAGCAGTTTCAGTTTTTTTGTTTTTCATCCCCCCACAAGGCAGATGACAAGGCCGTGGCAGTCAGAAGGTCAAAGGCCAGAGTACAGGAGTTGCAGATACAAACACACACACCAGACACTTCATCAGTATTACAAACCACTGCGTCAGGCAGAAATGAACACTAGCAGTGTGAGAGTCTGACTCTAACCCTGTTTTCTAATTCTGTCGTCATTTCATTCAGGAACTAAATAAAGTCAAAGAACAGCCGTTTAGTTACGTTTAAAAAAGCTGCAGCGGCTGACTTGGAAAACAAATAAGCCTAAAATATTTTTTCATGCCTTTTAACTACATTGTATAGCTATAAGTATTTTGTGGAGACTAAATAGTAAACGTGTCTAAAAACCTCCACCATTAACACATTTCGAACCGACAGCAAGTATCGGACCGTCCGATTGTCGGTCTCACCAAACCGCCGCACTTCCCTGGGTCCTCCTTTCATTACACACACATACTTATCAACAGAACACCACAGGTGTGAGAGGTTCTCCTCTCAATATGATCAGAGAAGGAGAAACAGCCAGCTGCTACCACTTCAACTTTAGGACAAACTATAGATTCAAATTCAGACAACTAGAGATGTTTGGACCTAGAAAACAGGGACTGGTGTTTAGCGTCATCTCATTTCCGCTGGAGATGCAGGTTTCTGGTTCCAGTGGACAGGGCCATAGCAAAGACACTCGAGGGGACGGGCGAGTGTTCCGTGACTGGGTTTGCATTCAAAACCTAGCTTGTTTGCAGATTCACTCTAACAGCTTTAACAAGGAAGTTCTTTAAAGTGGCAGGAAACTTGACAATTTTACACTGTTTAGTGAAAACCCAGGGTGGACACTAGAAATCTGAATAATAATAAACAACAACTGGGTTAACTGCTCTGTCAGGGTTGGATGGATCCCTTTAGAACAGAGTTCAGAAAGTTTTGATGTCATTTCTATGTCAGATTCAAATCCCGTTAACCTTAAAAAGACAAATAAAGGTGTCTAATATTTAAGTGACCTTGTGGCTAGTTCAGAAAAAGAAGAAGACGATTTGACTTCTACACAGAACTTCAAATTAAATCCGAATTTAGGTGAAACCGTAGCTAAACTTTGAGCTAAAACTTTGAGGTAGCTATTATCGTAGATTGGTTTAATATTTAAGTGTGAGGGATTTATCTCCTCACTAGTAGTTATGTCTCTTGTTTCTGTTTAATCCTGCCTTTCTGTGTGTGTTTTAGGTCAAAAAAAGCTTGGTAATCTATAAATTACTTTAAGTTAAGTTGATTTATTGGTGATCATCACTCCTTTCCTTCTGAGGTCATTTGTTTAAGTGTTGCCATGGAAGCGCGCCCATAGGCAGCCATGATCAGTTCCTGGTGTGCTGAGGGAGAAACTAACTGACTGAGGGGGGGGGGGGGGGGGGGGGGGGGGTTTATCTTGTGTTTGTTTAAGTGTAGTTGTTGTTGTTTTTGTTCTTTTGAGTTTCGGTAGGAGGTAAATATGTAAGTAGATTGTTTGAAATATTTTGTTGAGATGTACTTTATTGATTGTAAGATTTCAAGCTAATTGTTTCCCCCTGCCCATGTCATAATGGTTTAGCTTTAAAAGGGCCAGATGGATTTGGCACTGTTGTTGGTCGGTTGATTGCTTGTTAAGGGGAATCCATGCCCCAATGTCATGGATTGTGTGCATTCAAAAAAAAAAAAGATAAAAAGTCAGAGCTCTGCAACATCCTGGACTCTTGCTTTTTCTTCTGTTGACAAACAACTGGTAACATCCTGAGTGAGTGACAGGGCAGAGGTTCTGTCTGAGCCAAAACCTTACAATAAGGCTAAACGCACACGGTTGTGAGGTGTGTGGGTTCTGTCCCGCTCACCTGTATGGTTTCAGTGATGTTGTGTAAGGCCTCTTTTGCCTCAGGATTCGACTCATCTAGAGTCCGAGCTCTCCGATACAATCCCTCTGCTGTTACTAGTTTCTCCTGTTCCTCGAGCCTAAACAAGCCAGAAAATACAACACAGTATCAACAAATGCATCTATTATACACGTATACCATTCATAACTAATCTTTACAGATGAACCTTTCAAAACTAAAGTTGCTTTCATGCTACAAATGCTTTGGGGTCAGGCTGCAGAATTAAAATGAACTTTCAAAATAAAAGCATGGATTTGATAATAGAGGAGTGGCATTCTGCTTACTGTTTTCCTCGCTCCACGAGAGTCTGGCACAGGTATTTCTTTGCGTTGCGATGATCTGGACAAGTTTTCAGAGCCAGTTCAAAATCACTTATCGCCTTCATGATGCTACCTTTGTTTGCATAGCTAGAGGTAGAGAAACAACATTTTAAATTAATAAATAAAACACTCAAGTTGTGTTTTGTCAAAATGCTTAAAAGTACATGATATAAGAATGACATCCTGTGGTCAAATTGGGTACTGCAGCCCATTTACTAACTACACATGTCACTCTAGCCCAGGGGTCACCAATTCTGGTCCTCGAGGGCTCCTGCACATGTTAGCTGTTTCTAACAGGCCTGTGCAGAGTTAAGGAGAGGATTAAATTACTCCATTCAGGTGTTGTAGAGCAGGAAACACAGAAAACTAGCAGGATGGAAGCCCTCGAGGACTGGACTGGAAGGCTGGTTGACTGCTGACGCTCCCTGGCGGTAAAGCGTTTCCTGTTTCCTGTTTTCAGTGTTGCACTACGTGTAGCTGTTTGGTGTTTGTGGCTCACTGAAACTGATTTTATTTCTCTGTACTAGGATATCTCTGAGTTATTGTAGCAGATAAGCATGCTAAAACACACATTTGCTGTTGTTCCACCTAGCTTTTAGGGAACCATTTGAGTTTGCACACAGTTTATTTGGTGTTGAACAGTTTGCTCGTCCAGTTAGCTTAGCCTCAGCACGGCTATGGCTACTTCTGTCTCTGCTTCTCCGTCTCCTATCTCTTGCTCTCTGTGTCAGATGTTTAGTTACTCCTCTGCCTCCTTTAGTGATAATGGGACGTGTAATAAATGTAGCATTTTTGTAGCTTTGGAGGCGAGGCTGTCGGAATTGGAGGCCCGGCTCTGCGCTGTTGAAAGGCCCGTAAACAACCGTAGCTACTTAGCTAGCGCGGGGCTGACTAGCTCAGAACCACCCCATAGCGGTCCTCCAGCAGAACCCGAGCAGCCGGGACCTCAGGCCGGCTGGGTGACGGTACGCAGGAAGCGTAGAACCCAACCCGTGGGCCACCACCAACCCGTCCACGTTTCTAATAGATTTTCCCCGCTCAGTGACGCACCCACTGACAAGCCGACTCTGATCATTGGCAGCTCCATAGTCAGAAACGTGGCATTAGAGACTCCAGCAACCATAGTTAAATGTTTACCTGGGGCCAGAGCGGGCGACATTAAATCTTACCTGAAACTGCTGGCTAAGGATAAGCGTAAATACAGTAAGATTGTTATTCACGCTGGCGGTAACGACACCCGGTTACGCCAATCGGAGGTCACTTAAATTAATGTTGCTTCGGTGTGCATGTTTGCCAAAACAATGTCGGACTCCGTAATTTTCTCTGGCCCCCTGCCTGATCGGACCAGTGACGACATGTTTAGCCGCATGCTGTCCTTCAACTGCTGGTTGTCTAGGTGGTGTCCTGAAAACAACGTGGGCTACATTGATAATTGGAAAACTTTTTGGGGAAAACCTGGTCTGATGCGGAGAGACGGCATCCACCCCTCTTTGGATGGAGCAGCTCTTCTTTCTAGGAACATGGCCAGTTTTATTAGTCCTCCATGACAACCCAGGGTCCAGACCAGGAAGCAGAGTCGTAGTTTAACCCACCCCTCTGCAGCTTCTGTACTGTTACCCACCCACTACCCCATAGAGACGGTGTCCTGACCACGGCCAAAACCACACAGATTAAATATCAGGCTTAATAAAGCAAATCATGGAAATCTCACAAATATTAGAACAAATTCAACTGAGCAGAAAATTAGAAAAATTAAATGTGGGTTGTTGAACATTAGGACACACCACGTTGGCAAATCAGCATAATACTGCCGCCACGGTGCATCTTATGAACTAGGGATGCACCGATCAGGTTTTTTGCTGCCGATCACCGATACCGATATCAAAGAATGCTGATCACCGATACCGATCACGTTCATTGGCCAGAAATTTTCTACAACATTATAATGAGTGCTACAAACTACATAATCTGGGAATAAAGGAAATGTAACCTAACCTAAAATGGTCTGTATGACCCCCAAATTCCACTACCTCCGCTCCGCTCCGGTCAGCCCCCGCCTTCCGCAGCCACTCGCTTCCGAACTCAATTTTTACTATACCCGCTCTACAACGGCTCCGCTCCGGTGCGGAGACCTGAGGTGCGCAAACAAGCCTGCGCGGGATTTTCGAGATCTTGCGATACAGTCCGAGCAGTAAACGCGGAAGTTAGATCCAAACACCCGTTGTGTGGGAGAAACATCGGCATGAACTGTTTAATCCGCCCATCATTTGTGTTGACAGATCAGCAGTGTTTGGATCAACAAAGTGTGACTACTTTGATAGTAGAAACTGTATTTATGGCTTACTTTTGTGCATTTAAACTTCAGCCGCCATTGATAGTTGTTAAAAGTTGTTAAACCTGTGCATATGAAACAAAAAACGCCTTTTGTTTATCGATTTATTGTGAAAAACGGAAATTGTGCTCGCTCCTTTTCCTGTTGGGCCGTTGTGATTTCTGTCCATTTACTGCGGAGGTGCTCTGGCGTCCGGCGAAAATAGGATCGATTCTATTTTTGCCGGACGCCGGAACAGAGGGCGGCGCACGGCGCCGCACTGCCGGAGCACGGCCGCAGTAGTGGAATTGCTCTGATTGACTACAACGGGACCGATTTTGCTCCGGCGTTCGTGTCGGAGCGGAGCGCAGCGGAGCGGAGGTAGTGGAATTTGGGGGTTAGGGTTGTCACGGTGTGAAAATTTAACCTCACGGTTATTGTGACCAAAATTACCACGGTTTTCGGTATTATCGCGGTATTTTTTTTAAACGTGCTACATTTTCACACAATTAAATAAACCCTGTATGTCAGGAAATATTGTCCTCAGTTTGTGTCTAAATTTTGCCTAAAATGTGTTATTTTGTAATTAAGTTGTTTATTTGTTTACATTTCCCCCTTCAGTCTTTAAAATACCAATATTTGCCCATAACTTCTTATTTTATGTCTGTTTGATGTCATCATTTTAAAAATATTAGATCAGATGATACTCAGTACTCAAGTAGCCTTCTAATCAGATACTTTTTTACCCTTACTTGAGTAACAAACCCTATATCAGGAGAATGTTGTCCTCGGTTTGTGTCCTTCCAGTGAGCTTTGCAGATGTGGGAAAATGTCATCAGGCAGTAATCATTGTTAAATTCATAATTATTCTCGGAGAGAGACCAACTCTTATCGGCCCCTGGGAGCCCCGTAATGCATAGCCTCATTTCAACATGGCGGTGTCCGCGACACGGTTTATATGCAGGTAGCGGCGCTGCGGCTGCTTTATATAGCCACTCGTTGCATTCTCCCTCAACCCAAATCCTCGGATCACACATTTTAGCTAAAACGCTAACGTTAGCTTGCCTTGCGTTGACTGTAGAGTTGTGGGTGATGGTCACGCAGATGTGTCATGAGATTTGAAGCGTTGCTGCCTTTCACAGACACTTTTTCTGCTCGTGCTGCAAACAGGATAGCCGTCCGTCTTCCATAAACTCCCTCGGCATTCTTCAAATATCTAAAAGATGCCCGTACTTCCGACTTTGTCTTCTTTGAGGGATAATAAATGTCCTCCTGAGTGCTGCCGTCTCCTCCTTTGACCATTGTTTCAGCTTTAGCTTCAAGAAAGTTTTGTTGTAAACAAAGCGCGCATGTGCCGCCGGCAACTTCAGCCGATGATACGGTGGCTGGTAAGGGTCACCGCGCCTACACCGCAGCCACGGTAAACCCACCAACATAATATAGTTTTTTTAAAAACAAGACGGTTATTATTGTCAACTTTTTTTCTTTTCTTTTTTTTACCGGGGTTTAGCGCTACACTGGTTACCGTGACAACCCTACCTGATCGGTTTGCTTTGATCTATTTTGAAAATTCCGATCAAAACCGATAGGGGCGCTATCGGCCGATTACGATCAAATGCCGATCCATCGGTGCATCCCTATTATGAACGTGCCGTGGCGGCATGGTGATGCAGGACTATTGTGGTATTTGTGACGCCATGCTTGGTAGTAATATTGTTGCAACACTGAACTTGTGAATGCATATTACGCCTTCTCGCAACAAAGGCAGGTGTCGTGATATGTCGCGTGTGGAATTACTGTAAAACTTGGGCAGGAAACTATATTGAAGATGAAGATTAACACAGGCAGTAAGTTTTGCCTTTTGAAAAGAATCAGCTGAGATGATTAAGTGAAGCAAAGCAGAGCTCCAGGAGCTTCTCTCTGTTGGATCTGGAGATCAGATCACCTGACGGTTCACAGGGACTGTGGAGGACAGATTCCTTTAGATGTTTGTCAGAAAAACTCAACGAGCATGGTTCTGATTGCAATAGAAGGCAAATTATGTCCAAGATAGGGGTTGTATCAACTAGTCGACTAGTTGACTTCACTGCTCTGTAGTGACTTCTTACGCCTTTCATAGACTAGTCGCTGTCACGTGATAATGACTGTAGCGTCACGAAAGGCCTCTAATTTGTGACAAAGGTCACATGTTCCCAGCTGGGTCAAGCTGGGTCGAACTGTAACTTTGCCCCACAGATTAACCCGCCAGTGCTTCATAAACACTGTTATGGAATATCGCAGGTTTCCCTAATATCGTGCAGCCCTAATTTGTTCTGTTCCATTAATGAGATTAGATCACATTTGATGCCTAATTTTAAAAATGATTTGTCGATTAATTTGAAAATACTTTTTGGCTAAGCCAAAAATAAGGACTCGTTTAAAAATTAAAGATGTATTTGAAACGGGGTCGTATGTGAAGACAAACCTGCCAAGAAACCAAAGATCTTTGATGATTCAGCTGTGAACTCGTAGAAGAAGAAGTAGAAGAAGAAGTAGAAGTAGAAGAAGAAGTAGAAGAAGAAGTAGAAGTAGAAGAAGAAGTAGAAGAAGAAGTAGAAGAAGTAGAAGTAGAAGTAGAAGAAGAAGTAGAAGAAGTAGAAGTAGAAGAAGGAGAAGAAGGAGAAGAAGAAGAAAATATCTTTTCTATAGCGCCTCTCAAGATAAAAATCATCCTCCCCCTAGCGGCTAGGGGCTAGAAAAATGACACTATCTTTCCCTGTCACACCCCTGGAGATTGACCCATCCTTGTTGAACACATCCCCAGGAGTAAATCAAGCTGACCTTGAAATGGAAATGGCCGATATTGCTGACAAAGATTTGTGGATGTCAAAATTCAAAAGTCTGGCAGCCGCACTTGAAGACGTCACTCGTCAGAAAGCACATGCTGCCCAAAACCACAAACGGAGCGAAATTGAACGCCTCCCAACACCTGAGAAACTTGTGTTTGACACATGGGACGCTCTTCCTGACAGTTATAGGTGCATGAAGAATTATGCATTTGGCGTCTTATCCATCTTTGGTTAAAAAAAGATGTGTTGCCTACATATAAGGCTTTGAATTTCTTGCGGCTCTAGACAGATTTGTTTTTTGGTCCAATATGGCTCTTTGAACATTTTGGGTTGCTGACCCCTTCCCTAGCCATAGAGACCAGTAGGTCCACTCAAACTCCTGAAGAGGACAGACTTTGTAGGCTGGGCCATTTAGGAGAAGTTGAAAATGAAATTCATTTTGTGTTATATTGTCCAAGATATGATGATTTTAGAAATGTATTATTGGGTGATCTATTTGTCCAAAAGCCTGAAATGTTTTAGGTCAACGATGACGACAAGATGAAGTGGTTATTTAATTTTAATGTGTATAAAATGGCTACTTTTGTTTGTCAAAGCTGCTTGAGGCATCAGACCTGCCTATTTAGATAAGTATTAGTTTGGTGTATTTATTATTTTGTCATTTGTTTAATGTTGATGGTATGGGTGTCTTATAAGCCCACTGGGGCAAGACATACTATGGTACGTAAGACTAAATAATAATAAATCTATTCATTCATTCTATTCATATTTAAAACAAAAAAAATGTGATGTTTTCAAACGGAGACTAACTCACAGAGCTCCCCGTGCCACCAGCGCTTCCACATTATTTGGGTCAATGTCCAAAGCTTTGTTGTATTCGTTCATGGCATCTACGTGGCGGCCATGTTTAAAGTGGTCCACTCCAGCCCGGACGCTGGCAGAAGGAGTTAAACAAAGTTAAAGCAGAAGGAGGCGTGAAACAGATGGGCTGTAAACATCATTTGCATGTTCACTACTTTCACCATTAGCTATGACTAAGTTAATAGTTTAACGTTACCACTTCAAGGCCCAGGACGCTGACTGCTTCTTCCGGATTTCCGAAGCAAAATCATCTTCTTGGAAAAGTTTACTGTAAAAAAAAAAAAAAACAAAAGAGAGAAACTCCTAAATAATAACTCTCCAAGGATTATTGTTTAAAACCAATAAAACCAATAAACTGAAAATAGTCTTTCAGCAGTTTGAGTTCATCACATTTGGTTTATTTTCATTAAAGAAACTGATTTAAAGACTTTCTTTGAGCCCTTGTCCACTCACCACTGCTTTGTATTCTATGTACATGTTTTAAAGACCAAGTTCACTTGTTTTTTATACACAATAGCAGTGGTATCTAGTACAAATGAATGCCTTGTGAGTCATTCACTGTGGGGAAAAAGCTCTGGTGCTCCTGTTTGTGCAACTACAAGTTAGCCAGAGGAGTAGGGAGCGGAGCACGGCAGGATTTGGAGTCTTATTTCCTGATATTTGGGAATCTCACTTCTGATTGGCTAATGGCAACACGACTCTACCACTGACTGTTTTCTTTGCAACGTTGACGTTTTATCTCCATAAATAACACAAGCCGGGAGGAGTTCCACCATGTGGTGGAGTTGCTAATGCTAACAGTTAGCTTCTACTAGCCGAGATGGGCTCTGCTCTCTCCTGGACGCTAAACCAACGATAGCCATCGTCCGTGAATGCTAATGTCCAATGTGATGGGGATCTGACTAGTTTTTCTAATCCAAGCATTTCCCCAACTATTTTCCATCAGTGGATTATGCAAGAAATAAGGGTAGAAGGCTATATTCACATGAAACTCAAGAGTGGCCAATCAGATTTCCAAAACAACAAGTAATAATCGGTTTCTCAGTGAACTTGCACTTTAAAGTAGCATTGAGTAATATATAAAAACTCTGTGCCCAGTTCCCACACTTACCACTGTAGACCTCGCATCATTGACGGAGGACGCGTGTCACTGATTCCCACCTTCTCCAGCAGGTATTCGACAACAGAAGGATTTTGGTAACCATGGCACCTACTGAGTATTCGTTCATATGTCTCATTGAAGTCAGCAGCTGCAGAAAGGCTGCGACTGAGGAAAGAATACAAAAAACCAACTGTAAAACCCCATAAAGTTATACAATTTAAAGAAAACTTTTAACCGGTTTTACCAACTTATTTGTTCAGATGTTCTTTAAACACCTATATAATTAAACAATTTCAGACCAAACTTTCTAACAACTTCTTTAAAGATCACAAAAGCACTAAAATGTGACGACCACATTTTTACTTGAGGATCAAATTTGAATTTCATTCAACTGAACCATGCACTGTTCAGTATACCAGTGTGTTGTTATTACCTGTAATGAATGGGCAGCTCTTCTCGAGTTATGACACCCAGTTTGATGTCCTTTAAGCTGGGAGAAAGACAGGCCTGCTGGAGGGACACTGTGATCTTTTCCTGGTACCGGTCAATGTCCTTCACTCCACCTGGAGTTTAAAAAAGCACATCCGTCACAAATCACACACCTGCTGCTTCAGTTTTATCATATTTGGTGGTTTACTGAAGTTTAATGTAACACAATAATGTAAGTCCACTGTTCTGGTTATCACAGCTACAGTTGGTGCTAGTAGAACATGTAGACAACATCAAATTCCTGGGCATCCACATCAGCTCAGATCTAACCTGGTCACTGAACATTTCTTTTTTGGTAAAGAAGGCCCAGCAAAGACTCTTCTTCCTTAGGAAGCTGAAGGGAGCTGGTCTCTCCCCCCAACTGAACTTCTACAAAGCCATGGTTGAGAGCATCCTATCACTCAGTATGATGGTGTGGTATGGGAGCTGTACCGTCCAGAACAAAAAAGACCTGGCCAGGGTGGTGAAAACTGCTCAGTGGACAGTGGGGAGCCCACTACCAGATCTGGGCGCAGTATATACCATCCGACTACACAGGAAGGCTAACCGTATTTCTGCTGATCCCTTCCATCCAGGTCACAAACTGTTTATGCCGCCACCATCCAGGAAACGGTACAGGAATATCAAGGCCACAACCACCAGGCTGAGGAACAACTTCTGTGGCCCTGCAGATACCTACACTCCCAACCAATGACCCATGAGACTATTAAGCTTGGTTTATGCTTGACGCGTCCGCAAGGTTCGCACGGCTCCGCGCGGCAAAATTGCGTCATTTTGACAACCACGCCCCTCCACCGCGCCTCCGCACGGCCCAAGGTTTCCACACCGCGCACCTAGGAAATCTTCTAACCACGCGGACGGTCGGACGTGGAAAAACATGGCGGACTGGTAAGAACTAGTATGGCAGAGGTTTGTAAATACAGACATTTGTATGATTCAGCTCTCAGAGATCACCGTGATCAACATGTTAATAATTCTTGGAGCGAAATAGCTCGCACTGTCGGAAAAGACGAGGACGCTGTTAAAAAACGCTGGAATGCCATGTTGTAAACAACAGTAACTTTTACTTCTACTATGGTGTAGTGTTGGATGCATGCTGTAGAGCTCCATGCTGCCCCCTACAGTTTGGGAGAATATTGGCTCACCGCAGAGACAAGCCGCATGAACCATAAACGCTGCGAGTTGTGAAGCACGTTCCATCTGCGAGCCGCATCAACCAAGCAGAAAGTAAATGTGTCAAGCATAAACCAATCCTTAGACTTTTAATGACGGGTTGGTTGTAATTCACAATGATCCTGTTTTTTCATGCTGTTATTGTCCTGTTCACACTTGAATCCTCTATGTGTAACAACAAGAAGTGCAATAATATCAATCAACATGTCGATCAGCACAACATTTATCTTTTAAATTCTTTAGCTTGTTTACTCATCCTACTAGCGTGTGTATGGCTCCCTAAAAGGATGGTTATGTTTTGTTCTATTTTTACTCTTCATGTTTTTATCCTTCTATTTGTGGTCTTAGTGCCCTCTAAGCTCAGAGCTACCAACCAAATATTGTTATGTGTATGCAATGCATAATGACAATAAAGAATTCAATTCAATACAATACATGTGATAATTAAATTTCTGATTTCTGGAAGAAAATAACTAACCTCTGATTAAGTCACCAATCTGAAAGTAATTCAGCGGATCATCATGGCTGCCAGTGGAGGGAATTTCCCTGATGTGACACAGAGCCTAAAGTGAAAAATATAAAGAAAATTAGCAGCAGAAGATAATGTGAAAGTTAAATAAGTGTACTGTACTCCCCAGCACAAATAGATGGCCGCTATGCGGCATGGTCGACAGCAGGGATCGGACCATTTTGCTCAATGGCAGGGAAGGATGGACTACATAGTTTTGACAAATTAAGGGACACCTATGGTTTGGAAAACCTGGATTTTTTTTAGATCTCTCCAAGTCAGGTCTTATTTCAACAGTAACATAAAAAACACGGAAGAACAGAGGGACGGTCTAGTCTCCCTTATAAAAGAGGCAATATCAAAGTAAGATTAAAAACAAACTAATTACCAAACTTTATCAGAACCTACAGTCACTCAAAGACCAATCAACTACTTATATTAAAATTAAATGGTAAAGGGAAGCACAAGTCACCATATCAGATGAAAGTTGGGGAATTATATGTGAAACACAGAGGAAAACTACTAGTTCGGGTTACTGGAGGGAATTCACTGGGAAACATTTTTACCAGGTTCTTTATAACCCCTAAAATAAAATGCAAACAGAGAGGCCAACCGAGAGAAGGGCACTGCTGGAGACAATGTGAGGAAAACATGGCAGACCACTCCCATATTTTTTGAAAATGCCAGGTAATTCAGCCATATTGGAGGGAGATGGTCGACACAATCACAGTCGTGACGGTATGTAAGTTAGTTAAAGTCCCATTAGTTGTCACACACACAGGTGTGTGTGCGAAATTTGTTCTCCTCATTTGACCCATCCCCTGGGGGAGCGGTGAGCTGCACACACAGCCGTGCTCGGGAACTATTTGGTGGTTTAACCCCCCAATCCAACCCTTAATGCTGAGTGTCAAGCAGGGAGGCACTGGGTCCCATTTTTCAAAGTCTTTGGTATGACCCGACCAGGAATTGAACCCCTGATCTCCCAGTCTCAGGGCGGACACTCTACCCCTAGGCCACAGAGAAAGGTTAAGGATTTCTGTACTGTTTATTTGGGTGATATCCCATCAGTGGTCCCCACAAGAGACAAATATTTAATGAATATCATGCTGGCAGCAGGCAAAAAAGCGCTTACCAGGAAATGGCTAGAGAAGAATGCCCCAACAAGGAAAGACTGGTAGGGAATAGTCGAGGAAATATATAAGATGGAAAAACTGACAGCCTTTTTGAACCGTAAATTAGATCGTTTTCATTGGAATTGGGAGAAATGAGAGAGATTTACTAACAGCAATAACACGCAACGATGGAGGGCAGGTTGTAAAACTAAGGTTTAGCCTACTCCCATATGTTTACTGGAAGTGGAAGAGCCTGCTGCGGATACGAACGCTTCATAATGGACTGGAAACACCCCTTCAGAACATCATCAGAGGCGGAACATTAAGGGCTACATGGACCCCGACATACGGGCAAAACCTGAGGTCATGGGACTCGGAAGAGAAGGGAGGATGGCTCTCCCGGAACAGGACGGGCCCGACGGTTCCACTGTGCCAATAGTTGTTGTATGCTTTATGTACCTTAACAAAACTTTCAATGAAAAGAAAATATTTAAAAAAATAATAATAATAATAAGTGTACTGTAGGTTGTTGAACATATTTAACACAGGATTTATTTACGTCTGCCTGTTTACTTGCTGTGAAACAATCTAAGGAATGGGACATTTTATGTTGTTAACTGGTTGATGAAAAGCGAGATCATGTTAGCGTGCACCAGTCAGGTCACTCGGGTCTGCAGACCTTGGGAATTTGAAAATACCACGTGCAATTTCTAAATCCGATGAAGCTGCATTCAGCGTGTTGCACCAGCATTTTGGAACACCCTGGCTTTAGATCTTAGAGGAGCACCCACTCTTATTTTTAAAACTAGTTTAAAACCATTTTTATTCAAAGAATCATATAATTAAAGAACTCGGTAATGCGTCCTTTTACAGTCCCCTAATTACTTAGTACTTACATGGTATTTACATTGTAAGTTAAAGTGTATTATTGTTTCTGAGCTCTTAAACAGTTAACATGTAACTAACGTTCAGTTCTAGTTTTCATTTTTATTAATCATTCCCAGTAAATACTGCTTTACAAAATAATTACACTTTATTACAATTATACACTTCAATTACACAATAATACACTAACTTACTATGTAATTACCATGTAAGTACTTAGTAGTTTTATAAAGCAATTTTCGACAATCTTATGATTAAGAAGCTCCTTTACTGATTTTATTTAGTTTTAGTTAACTTACTGATTTTATTCTATTTATTACTATTATTATATGATAATTTGTATCATTTGGTTTTATGTTATTCGTATTATTTGTCTTTACTCATTCGCTGCCAGCTGTTTCCTGATCGCTAAAGCCGTTCGCTGCCAGCGTTTCTCACTGTTTTTACTATTTTTTTAAGAGTCACAGAACGTTGTGCTCTAGGATGATGTTGACACCAAAACAACCAAAACAAAGCGGAGACTCAGCTCTTACATCAGGAAGAATCCGTGCGTTTCGAGCGTTATCCGTTCTTTCATAATCCGTAGTCGAATTGTGATCAGCAGAAGCTTTTCCGGTTCGCGCCTCACTTTTTTTACAGCAGCGGCCCAAAACGATCTCCTAACACATGGATGTTCTGCTTCCTGATCACGTGACGTGTGACGTACGTGGATGAAGATCGGCTTCAGAGCTGAGATGTTTGTTCTCACGGTGCGGGGGCTCGTTCCGATGCCCACACAGTAAAAAAAAAATGCAAATACCACATTTGCCGTTATTGGTAGTGAATGAGTTAACTGCTTTTGCACCTGTAATGTGTCATTGTGTACCTACTGAGAATTTACACACACTTATAGCAGTGTGCATGCATTCAATGTATATTTACATTGGTGTTTACAGGTCTACAGCTTATTCGTGTGTAATGATCTCTTGTGAAGCGCATTGCACTTGCATGAAATGGGCTATATATATATAAGTTTTGGTTGATTTTTGATTGATCGAATGCTGCCAGACAACATTTCATATTTACAAACACAAAAATTCACACACTGCAAACGAGTTGGGCAAAATGTTTTGAATTTGAAAACAATGGTCGCTGCATTTTTGGTTCTTTTTTAAAACACAGATTTTCTCTTCACCTTGCTGATGTTTCGTTCGTGGCTGCAAACTTCCTCAGAGCTGACGCTGATGGTGGCGTCACTTCCTACTCCGTTTATCCGCGGGCAGCAGAGGACGTTGTCGCCCTCTGCTGCCCACTCTCCCCTCACCGATGATGCAGTCCCATGCACGATCCAACGTGTAAACTCCATCGTCTCTGTTCATGGTCCCACATCCACGTCTCCTTATCTCTATAGCTTCTTTTATCCATCTTTTGTATTTCTGTTGTTCGGTGTTTATGATCCTTGTGTTGTCCCAGTCCATTACATGGTTTTCTCTTGTGCAGTGATCTGTTACGGCTAACTTCTTTATTGTACTTTCTGCTTCTTGTTTTGCTGCTCTTGTGTGTCGACTTGTTTCTCTCTCGCTTTCCTTTCTATGTTCTATTGTTCGTGTGTTGAGTTGGCGTCCGGTTTCTCCTATGTATGTTTTATTGCAGAGTTTGCATGGGATTTCGTAAACGACTCCACATTTAAGTCCATCTGGTGTACTAGTCTGTTTCTAACTGTTGTTTATGGTTTTGTTGGTGTGTTGTGTTTTTTTCATTGTTGCTGTTATTTATTCTGTTATGCCTTTGATGTATGGTAGGGTTATCACTGGTATTGGTTCCTGTCTTTCTTGAGAGAGAGAGAGGACAGCAGAGGGCGACAACGTCCTCTGATAAACAGAGTAGGAAGTGACGCCACCATCAGCGTCAGCTCTGAGGAAGTTTGCAGCCGCGAACGAAACTGTCAGCAAGGTAAAAAGAAACCTTTTCTGTGTTTTAAAAAAGAACCAACAATGCAGTTAGAAAAGCAACACAGCACGAACGTACCAAAGATGTTTAAAGACAAAAAAACGGTCGCTGTTTTAAGAGGTCACTCAGGAATTCTAAGAAAATAAGTTCCTTCATTAATCACAGCTGACTGCCAGCCCATGTCGTCTCCATTTCAAGCGGACAGGCGGAGCCAGCAAAATTAGCTTTTGACCAGAATCTATCCAGCAAACAGTTTCTTTGACCTACCGACAACTCTAGGTTTTCTATGTCTCTCTTCAGGCCTCCTGCCATGCAAAGCAGAGTGAGAAAGAAGCCATATTCTCGAATGTTGTTAATCCGTCCCACCACAATGTCTCCTTTCTCCAAGTCCCTGTAAATCATGGATCTTCTCTCTTCATATGATAGCTCCATGAACACCTCCACGGGTGGCATGATTGCGTAAGGCTCTGCAACAACACACACGATCAAAACATGTCTGAAACATCAAGGCATTTTATCAGAAAAGCTCCACATTTATTTGATGATATTCTTTTAGTCCAGACTGAATCTCTTTGTAAATCACGTTGTATACCAGTGTGCAATGACAATAAAAATGATCTTCAATCAAAATATTTGTATTTTATTGTGATTTTTACAGAAAATTATTCTGAATATAAACTATTTAAATTATTACTCAGTTAATATTTATGAGTTTGTTAAAAAGAGAAGGAGGTGTTTTTAACTACCTTTAATAAGACAAAGAGGAAGCAAAGTTTTAAACTGGATCTAACTTCATAAAGGGTACACATATTGCGAGAGAGCCAACACACACCTCCAGCCTCTTCTTCCTCATGCTCCTGTTCTTGAGGTGTAGCTGTCCTCCATGATGGGCTGAACAGGATGTCAGCTTTCCTGGCAATAAACTGCTCCACGAGTGGGCTGTGCGGTTCATCACCCCTGCAGCACAAAAACAAAACACAACCAAAATCAAAACAAATAAAACAATAAAGGTTCACTTCCAGGGAAACTAGATCGTTTCGGGCAGACCATATAAACTATTTTCACTACTGGCTTCACTGCACTGGTTTTCAGGGATGCAAAATAGCCGCGCTGAAATCCAAAACTTCAGGATGTACTTTAAATACTGACAAAGTTGGAAGTACAGTGGTAAAATGTAAATTATCTGGTATTATGAGTCTGTTTCGTTCTGGTCAAACTACTTGTGGCTTTGGAGCTTAACAGGCTGCTCAAATGTGTGACAATCATGTCAAAAAGCTAAGTATCTAATTGATAAAAAATAGTTTAATTTTATGAAATCTGCTAACTCTGCGTTGTTAGCATACCTGTCGTACGTGGCTTTGGACAGGTCAGGCAGCACCGCCTGGAAGTCTGGGTTTTCCGCTTGCTCACATTTCAGTTTGGTAAACAGAGACTCTCCGTGATGGATGAGAGTCTGCCTCAACAAGTCTCGGTCCATTTTCTGTCCTTAGTCACATTTTACATACCATAAACGATGCGTTTTGGTTTCACTAAAGACAGCGCGTTTAAAAACGTTATGATCGTAAACACGGGCAATGAATCGTTTAAAGGGTGGGAAATGAAATTTTCGAAACTCAACTACGCTGCTTTGAATGTTGCTCAAGCTAACAAAACAAAATGCTAACTCTTCGGAATGCGTGCTTTATCTTGTTATCGTGCAAACAAATCAGAGTATATCAATAGTTACAAAGTACGTATATAAATACACAACACTATGTTAAACAAAGCGATATGTTGCATTTGGTTTAGCAGCACGAGTGAACTCAAATACTCAAATTTTATAGTTTAGCTTGAGATTGCTTCGAACGACTCGGGCGGTGTGTTACACTAAAGTTACCGGTAGAAACAAACTGCAGGTAGGAACCTTCGTGACCATGATCAGCACTAAATTATCGTGAATATGACACGAAATGCTGTGAGACCGGGTTGTTTATTAACAGTCGCAGCACGAAGTGAACACAACAGCTAGCCAGGACAAGCTCCAACTAAAAACTGATGATCTAGACAGCATATAGACAGCAGAGGGAGTGTGTGAACCAGTCAATGACCAGCCGAGGGCTGCTAGTCCCTAGCGTATCTAGTAGTAACGCCAGTAAAGGTGCTATTCCTCAGTAAGCAGCGCCAGCCTCTCAGTTACTGGCGCCAGCTTATCATTAATCAGATCAGTAGTTTGCTTCGGAATTTATATAGCCTCCTGCTGCTGGGCAGTAGTCTTAATTTTGGCCCCCATACCGCTCCATACTAGTACAGTGCACACAAACCAGATTAGAGAAGGACATGCACACACTCACACCTCATCTAAAGACACTTCCCACTCCAAGCTTGATCACTTGGTTTGCCTAAAAGACCTGCCATTTCTGCAACGAAGGGAGTTTAAAGTACACGGGGTCAAATTGGAGACAACACCGCAGACATCAGTTATCATCGGCTGTGTAAGCAGATAGATGAGGGGCTTCAGTCCAATCACACAGAGGGAGAGATCATCCAGGGTGTGCTTCGTATCATCAAACCAGGACAATTTAAGGACATGCTGGTCAGTAAAGATGACTCAAGTGTCCGAGAGCTGAAGAGTCTGCTGCGATCACACTTGAGTGAAAAGAGTGGACGTGACTTATTTCAGGAGTTCATGAGCACAAAGCAACATGAGCATGAGTCCCCCCAACAGTTTCTGTACAGACTGATTGGACTGAAACAAAAAGTCATGTTTGATTCAAGACAAGACAATATGGATATTGAATATGAGCCACGAACAATCCAAAATGTGTTCCTGGACACTATTCATCAAGGTCTTCTCCCAAAGTACAGCGACATTCAAATTGATCGCAAATCACTATTGTCTGACAATACTGTCTTAGATGAAGCACTAATAAGAAAAGTTATTAAAATGTAGAGTGAAGAGAGTGAGAGACAAAGCAGGCTGGGACATTCAACTTGCCAGAAGGTAACTCATGCCCACATGGTCCAACTTGACACTGAGAAGGACACGGGAAAAGATGACAGTAAAGTAAAGTGCTAAACCAAAGTCATAGAAGAACTAAGTGATAAAGCGGAAACTCTAATGAAAGTGGTGGAGTCTCTCGCAGCCAGGCAGACATCTGAGCCCACTGGCCAGTGCATGTTGCATTCATGACGCTACAATGTGCTCAAAGCAAAGAGCCAGGAAAGCAATGAGTCAACCAGGTTGCCTTAACTGCATTGAAAGAGGAGTCAGCTCTTGTAACCGTTGCTTCATTTGTGGTGAGGCAGGTCACAGGTCAGTCGGATGTCTTTAGCGAGGACAAACAAAAAACAGTCGGCAGCTCTCTGGTACTGCACAGTCAGTTCCTGAACACAGACAACCATGCTCAAACTCATCAAACACACACACAGATGAACTCACCCATGTTAAAAGTAACCATGTGACTGCACCACTGAGGAACAAAGACATTGAAACAGGAGATCGAATTGCTCAGTTGGTGGGAAAAAATGTAAGATCAAGTGTTACATCCACAGTTATGCAGTGGATTGTTTGCTTGACACCGGTGCCTGGGTGAGTCTTCTAGAATCTAGATCATCAATGGGTAAAAACATTTCTCCCTGACCACCAGCTTTGACCACTTTCTGAACTAGTCGGAGATAAAGCTCTGAGTGTGCTAGCTGTAAATGGTCAGTCGTTGTCTTATGATGGCTGGGTGGGGGTGAGCCTTCCCGAGAACAGTGATCCCAACTTAACAGTTCAGGTCCCATTCTTAGTGAGCAGGGTGCCCCTGGACTACCCACTACTTGGGTTCAATGTTATTGAACAGCTGATACAGGGCCCAGAAGAGAACAAAAACCTTACACCCACTATAGTTGGCCTCCTTCGCAGAGCAATGGATCTCCAGGATGACAAAGCCACGGCACTGGTAAATTTTATCGAGACCAGACTTTCTGTTGAAAACGAATATTGTCAAGGGTTGATGAAAGTAGGACTGCAAAAGGTAGTAATTCCAGCTGGCCAGATCCGACAAATAAAATGCAAAATGCCCCCTTCGGTCAACCCATGCGACCGACTGGTTTTATTTGAACCAAATGAAAGCAACCCTACATTACAACAGCTAGATGTGCGGCAAAACCCCCATTTGTTCAAGTTCCCATTGCCAATCACAACAGACATGGTTTGACCCTGGTTCACAAAACAGCTCTGGGCACTGTTGAGCCAGTCCTAGGTGTCATCCAGACTGACATGACACAACACCAGGAACCAAAGGTGTCAGCAGGGGCACACTAGGACAGTGACAAGATGGTGGATCTGGGATGGGAGCCTCCAGCTGATGTAACACACCTGACAGAAGATCAGCAAAATATTGTAAAAAAGATGCTGAAAGAAGAATCGGGAGCCTTTGCACGAGATGAGAATGACATGGGATGTATTCCGAGTTTGGAGATGGCAATAACACTCAAAGATAGCACCCCAATCCAAAAATCATATACCTCTATCTCCAAACCCCTTTATAAAGAGGTAAAGGAGTACATTGAGGACCATCTGGCTAGAGGATGGATTGTAAAGTTGCATTCTTCATACACTGCCCCCGTGGTATGTGTCAGGAAGAAGGATGGATCCCTTCGACTTTGTATTGATTATCGCCTGCTTAATCAACGCACAGTCCCAGACCGTCACCCCTTGCCCAGAATACAGGACCTCATTGATACCTTGGGAGGGTATAGCTGGTTCTCCATACTTGATCAGGGGAAAGCTTACCACCAGGGGTTCATTGCTGAAGGATCTCGTCTTCTTACTGCATTCATCACCCCCTGGGGCCTTTATGAGTGGGTGCAAATCCCCTTTGGATTGACCAATGCCCCGGCCTCATTTCAGCGTGGCATGGAAGAGATGTTGTCACCTCTTCATGATGAGTGCTGCATCCCTTATTTAGATGACATTTTATGTTACGCTAAGACATTTGAGGATCATGTTGAAGGACTGACAAAAGTGCTAAGAGCCTTGCAGAGCCACGGAGTTAAGCTCCATCCCACCAAGTGTGACTTGTTCAAGCAAGAGGTGCGATATGTAGGTCGCTTGGTCTCTGTAGAGGGAGTCCACATTGACCCAAAAGATCTTGAAGCGGTGTTTGCACTTAAAAAGAAACACCTGCTACAGTTGGTGACGTGAGGAGAATAGCTGGTTTTTTGAGTTGCTATCACTCCTTTATCCAAGATTTTTCAAGGATAGCCAAACCTATCTATGAGTGTCACGATGTGCAGGTGAGTGGAGCGGAGGTGAGGATCCAAATGCATGGGAAGCAGGCAGGCAGGCAGGCAAAATGACCAGAACATTGAAAGGGTTTTAATGAGACACGCAGGACAACGAAACAACACACAGAACTGAGAGGGTTTAAATACATGAGGGCTGGGAGCTTGGGTGATTGGAAAACGAGAGGCAGATGGGAGCAATTAACAGGGACACACGACTGAACAGAACGAGGAGACAGGACAGGGTGTGACAGTATCCCCCCCAAAGGGCAGATCCCAGATGCCCGAGCAGGGCGGGAGGAGGGGGACCGGGAAGGAGGGCCGAGAGGAACCGAGGGAACGGTGGAGAAGAGGCAGGGATCAGTAGAGTCCGGGAGCCGGCGTCTGGGGCAGAGGAGGAGGCGGCGACTGAGTCTGGGGGCCGGCATCTGGGGCAGAGGAGGAGGCAGCGACTGAGTCTGGGGGGCGGCGTCTGGGGCAGAGGAGGGCAGGACCGGCGGTAACTGGAGGCAGAGCCGCTGCAGGGGGAGTCCCGACAGGGAGAGGTAACTGGACTGGAGGCGCCGGACTAGGCAGAGCCTCTTGGACAGGCTGGGCCGGGGGCAGAGCCTCTTGGACAGGCTGGGCCAGGGGTGGAGGACCTGGCAATGACTGGGCCGGCGGTGGGGGCGGAGCCTCTTGGACAGGCTGGGCCGGGGGCGGAGAACCTGGCATTGACTGGGCCGGCAGCGCAGGACCTGGCGCTGACTGGACCGGCGGCGCAGGACCTGGCGCTGACTGGACCAGCGGCACAGGACCTGGCGCTGGCTGGACTGGTGGCGCGGCCGCTGCAGGTGGTGATGCTGGCTGGACCGGAGAGGGAGCTGCTGCGGGCGGGGCCACTGACTGAACTGAAAACGCCTCCTGGAGAACCAGGGAGGATAGGGTGTCCTGTTCGGACTCCTGGAGGCTGAGGATCTGATTAAGTCGGACCAGCTCAGCTTAGAGACCAGCGAACCCCGCTGGATGGACTGCCGGCTCGGCCCCCTGTTCTGGAGGCGAGGGATACATGCAAGTGTGTTTTTTTTCCTTGCATGACTTGATTATCTGGAAAGCAGAGTCTGGTTCTTGATGCCCTTTTATTCCATGAAAGAGGAAATTTGCAACATCAGCCTCCATTTCTTAAGTGTATGAGTATTGTATCCTGAAGCAGGAAAATCAGAACTTACAATTTCCTGTTTGTGGTTTATTTAGCAATGCAATTTCTTTGCTCTGATCTTATATTGATCTATTAAGATAACTAAAAAGACCAGATACAGAATGTTTTTTTTAAATCATTGGAATGTCACAGGTAGAACAGAAAAGGTTGTGACCAGAAGTGTGAAACGTTTGTAAAAGTATAAAGCAAATATATTTTTATGAATCTGAACTTGGTTCTTTGAATATTTGACTTACTTTTGTTTTAGTATTATAAAAGCATCAATCCTCTTTTCTTTTCAGCTGTAGAAAATTTTGATTGCAGAAATTTTTTTTTTTTTTATGTTGATTTTTAAAGAACATTTCGCTTATTTAAATGTAAAGAAAAAAGTCTTTTATTTCACCTTTAAAGCAATACCTACTGGTATTGTATTTCAATTGAAAAGCATGATGAGTAAAGGGGACTACATACTTTACAAAACTATAAAACTGACTGGAATTAAAATCACCTTTTTTCTTGTATATATTTGCAGAGGTCACGAACAATCTGAGTGATGGGTGTCCAAGCTGTCATTATCCTAACCCCTACCTACATCACGAGAGGTTTATATTGTTTAGATTTCAGGCTACCTGCTTGTTAGTTTCATCATTTTCAGGTGTAAAAAAATGTTTCAAAATGTGAATTTTTAGGCTTTTTTCTGCTCTTAAATGTGGACAAATTATTGGAAACTTTATTCAACATTTAATTAAAACAATACAATATAAAAAAATCTGTTTAAAATATTTTTAGAGAACATAAAAACAACAAATATGTCAGTGAAAAACATTTCTTTTAAATGTCTAAACTTCTGAACAGGCTATTAGACTGGTTTTGTAAGTTGTCAAAATAACGTGCGACAGTGTTTTTATGGTGTGCTTATTATAAACAATCAAGTAATTTACAGGAGTACCTCCTTGATGATTTAAACACAAATATAACAAGTGAAACTAAAGGAAAAATGGCCGTTCCGTGTCAACAATAAGGTATTTTTACATTTTACATTCTAGCACATCTGGTCTTCAGTGTTTAAAAAACCCCAAATCTTGCAATCAGTCCCTTCTAATCATTTTCAAATATATTTACATTAATTCTAACGTGCACGTATTATAAAAATGCAAGAAATGATTTGAAGTCCACCAAACGAAGCTTTTCATTCATCTGTGTGCAAGTCCAGGGCTTTCCGCAAAGCTCTACTCAGCAGCACCAACAGGTCCAGAGTCTCCGCCACTCCCCTCGGCAGGAAGAGCTCCAGACAGCCCACTGGAGTGTAGGGCAGTTTCATGTCCGCTGCATTCATTTCCTGGAAAGTTATTTTTAAATGAGACAAAAATGACATTTACCTCCAGAAAAAAGCACCAGTGCCAGTTAATATGGAAAAAAGCCGCGGTGCGTGGCTGTGAAGGTTCTTTGGACTTTCAACGAGGTATAAGAATCAGTTTGTCCACCTGCAGGGCAGATGTTTTTGTAATATCCAGAAGCTGAAGAGGTCAAAGCAGAGCTTTGTTTTATATAATGTGCTGTTTTAAGGATGATCACTCAGATACTAACCTGCGAGTAAAAACACAGGGCGATCGGTTTGGGGAAGCCAAAAGAAGGCAGGTGATCAGCTCCAGTGATGAAGATGAGGAGGTCTTCAAAGGAAAAATCTGCCCGACCATCTGTTTTTGCACAAAGAGAAAACAGTTGAACCTGAATCTCTCCCTTTATTCCAACAGGACAGTTTGACCTTCCTCCAGGGCTTACCACCGACCACAGCGAGGACGTTTTCCCAGTGTGCAACCGTAGCCTCTTCCTCCGCTCTCAGCTCGGAGTCCGGACGGCTGTAGCGACAAGTGAAGAGCCGTTTGAACTCTTCCAGTTTCAGAGGTCGCTGCTCTTTGCTGCTCATTACTGGCAGAAACAACTCCCAGTGAGACCTAACCAGATCCCACAATCCACCACAGCTGTTCAGACCCTCGAGGAACTGGGAGATCATACTGGCCACCCTAAAGATGGAGAGCGTGTAACCAGCTGCAGCAGCAACGAAGAATCTGATCTAATGTAAGCTGACGTGCATCCCACCTGTGATAGATGCAGTGTTTGACCAGGCGGCTGTAGATGGTTGGTATCTCGTTAGAACGGGCTGAGTAAATGCCAGGGATCCCACAGCATGACACCCAGTCACAGAGACTGGGAGGCAGCTGCTTGGCATCAACACAGCTGTGCAGCTTTTAAAAGAGAGAGGATGCGCTTTAAAAGGATGTGAGAAAGGACAAGAAGTCTCAAATGGGCTGGAGAACTTTAGATTTTTACAGACAAAACTGTAACCAACATGTTTGAAGGACTTTGTGTTTATGCATTTGTGTTAAATCTACTAAAAGGAGCAAAAATGGCAGAACAAATGACAGATAAGTAGAGCATGATGGTTCCAGTTACTGAACGTGCATCACCTCTTGCAGTCGGATCTGCACTTCCACATCAACAATGTCCCTCCAGTTGAAGTTCTCCAGAGATGGACTTTGGCCACACATAAGCTGTGGCAATAAATATGAAGAAGACAATGGCAAAGAGAAAACTGTTTAATTGTAATTCTACACCCATGCAAAGAGTCATTGTGCCAATTAACAACGCATTTAGACACAGTGGATTTTTTCATGCAGTGGAAAATGTTTCTAGTTTCGGTTTTTCATCAAATTTATCAACAACGTTGCTATTTTGCAGCAGAGGGCGCAGCGGCATTTTGGTGGTTCAGAGAAAGGACTGTTAAGCGGCCAACCTGGTAGAGTGCAGGGTGCAGAAAACCAGGTCCAGGTCCTCCATGGGCCAGTGACCAGCCAATGAGAACGCCTGCTTCATAATACTTCCTGTCGTCAAGTGCTGTGAGGTCGTAGGTGAAAAGCCGACGTCCAGGATGACCCTCAAACACACAAGTCTGCTGCAGCTTCAGCAGCATCAACCTGCACGGGGATACATGGGTATTTAACTTCAGAAGTCAACAATAAACAGCCCATCATGTCATTTTCAGAAGGTATGATTTGGCTTTATTAATCCAAACCTGAAGAACTCTCTGAGCGCTTCCCCGGGGTCGTCCACCTCCTCGTTACTGAAGGAGATGATGGGCGTTGGTCTGAAGCTGAAGCCCGGCTTCCTCACCTCCTTCAGAGCACATCTGAGCACATCGTCCCGCCCCACCTCCATGTGAGTTTCTCCATCTGTGTTTTCTACTCTGAACAGTCTCAGGATGGTGTTCAGGTTGAGTGTAAGCTGCACACAAACCCACAGAAATCACAGCGGGTCCTCTTTGGTACCGACCTTAAAAACAGACGCTTCAGAGAATCGGATATTTAAATAAACTCACCTTTTCTGGGCTCCTGCTGACACGAGAAGACACGCATTTCTCCAGCTGACGTCCTTTCTCTTTACTGATATTTGAGCGAAGATCCCTTCAGAAAATGTGTTCAGGTGTTAATACCAAGTATACTTTCTTATATTTCATTACAAGAAAATGTTTCTTACCTTTTCACAACGGCTGCCTGACTTGGTGAAATTACAGATCCCCCCTGTTGACATTAAAGAGCAAGTCACCCCCAAATCAACTTTTTTATTCCTGAAACTATATAAATGCGTGTCTAATCGTGCTGTAGACACATGTAGTCAATAGTTCTGGACTTTAGTGCATTTTAGTTAAAATTTTAATTTGCCTAAAACTGTCAGTGTTGTGCCTGGCGATGGGTACCGAATTAGATACTTTTTAAGGTACCGACCGAATTCCGTAGTACCGACTGAGCACCGATTCACGTCATTTGAAACGGTGCCTCGTTTCGGTACCCGTCCTTCTTAACGAGAACTTGCCTAGACAGCTGCGCATGCGCAAGAGCGTTATGTCATCGGTCGCTGCGAGCGAGTTGTAAACAGAGCAGCATGGTAGAAAGAACGCACGCTAAAGCTTGGGTCCACTTCACTAAATGTGATGGGTAACTGGGTGATGATGAAACCAGCGACAACGATCTAAGGCCCTGTCCACACGTAGCCGGGGATCTGCCAAAACGTAGATATTTTTCTACGTTTTGGCCTGTCATCCACACGAAAACGGAGTTTTTTCACACGAAAACGGATCTTTTTAAAAACTCCGGCCAAAGTGAAGATCTGCGTTTTCTCCGTTTTGGGTGTCTGCGTGTGGACGGACAAAACCGGAGTTTTAAGGTCCGCAGCGTCACTTTCCGCGACAAAAAATGATGACATCACATGTGCGACCTGTGTTTACACTAGCCGGCATCATGGAAGCCCGCAGATCTGCGCTCTGTCACTACCCGATCCATCAATTGTCCAAGCGCTTTCTGCTTGTTTGTTTTTGCAAGCGGAATTACTGCTCCTTGTGGAAGAACACAGAGGAAGGACGAGGTTAAGAACGGGGGAAGTACTGCCGCCTACAGGTCTGGCATGTCCTTAACGTATTTATCCGGGTACGTGTGGACAGAGTTTTTTTTTAAAACGCGGTGGTGTGGATGCGAGTTTTTGGAGGGGCGGATATTCGTTTTTAAAAAACCCCGGCTACGTGTGGACTAGGCCTAAGTAAGACATCCTCATCTTAATCTGCTCCGGTAGGTAAATAAAATGTTTAAGATAACATTAGCTTGATATGCTAGCTTCTGTTTCGCTAATGGTGCGTTCGCTTTCTCCTCGGAACTCAGAATTTCCGAATAGAAGAACATGAACGCGCTCTAAAGTTTGGCTTCACTTTACTAAATGCGACGGGTGATTGGGTGAAGATGAAACCAGTGACAACGATCTAAGCGTTTTAATCTGCTCCAGCAGTCAAATAAACTATTTAAGATAACGTTAGCTTGATAAATTAGCTTCCATTGCCACCATTGTTATCAGCTATTGGTGCGTTCGCTTTCTCCTCGGAAATTCTAACTTCCCAGTAGGAAAAATCAAAAGAAAAAGGACGGCAAAAGGAATGAAGATACACAGTAAATTTGGTTCACAGTAAAGATGTTTGCTTCAGTTTAATTATCAGCTTATAAAACTACAAGGACGATGTTAAAATACAAACAGTTGAATGTTATTTATCGTGATATTTATCAAATATGGTTATACATTGAGAAAAATATATATTTAATTATAAAAGAGAATTAAAATATTAAACACTCAAAAGTATCTAAAATTGGTACCTTAAGTACCGGTATCGATTCCTAGGTACCGGGAATTAGTACCGAATCGATTCAAATGTCAAAAGGTACCCATCCCGTTGTCAGGTAAAAACTCTGCACTGCATTTCAATTTTAATCTGCCATCGCTATTGGCTAAGAGGTACCCTAGAACGTTAGCTGGTACCATATGATGTCACAATGTCGTTGTGAGCCTCTGTGTGTGTGTGTGTGTGTGTGTGTGTGTGTGTGTGTATTTGTTAGCGGCTCTGCCCTCTGTCTGCTACGCAATAGCATTTGTAGCATTTTTTAAACAGGAAATGGGAGTTGAGTAATAATCTGGTAGGGGGTTACTTGCTCTTTAAGGGTGTTTTAAAACATTAGAATGTGTTTATTTATGCTGACGCATCTAAAACTAAATGCAAATGGAACCATGATCTCTGCTGCAAGAGTTGTTTGTGTGCATCACATTTGAGGACCTGGGGATTTTCTTGTTAAAAAGTCTAAAGGAGAAAAATATTCCAAACACAGAAAAAAAATGCTACAAATGAATGAATAATTATGATGTAAATGAAGAAAGACTGCAGCTGTAGAAAAGACAGCAAAGGGCAGGAAAAGCAGTTGATGGAAATGACTTTGAAACAACACTAACTGATGAGTTAACAGACTTAATTCAGATCATTAGGAGTAAAACACCTGCTGAGAGCTCCTGATAGACTAAAAAAATAAAAGCTCTAAGGTAAGTACCTGTTTGTGGTGGCTGAGGATATATAAAGGACCGTGTCCACAGATCCTGAGAACCTGTGCTCCAGTCCAGCCTTTTGCAGGAGTTTCTGGGACAAACAGCACTCTGGACCCCTGAACACACTGAAGCACCGTGGATACATCATCCAACTCTATTCAAATAGTTCAGAAGCTTTAATTAAAACATTGGGTTAGAAACTATACGTACCTGCAGATATGTAAAAGAAAAATTCTGTCCTGTTCTTTTTGCAAACTGTCCCTGGAACAGCGACGACAGCCGACTTTCCATCTGAGCAGCAGACCAGCCGTCGTCGATGGTGATGCGAGAAGTCAGTTCCACTCCAGCCCGTTTGGTTTGTGTAGAGATTTGTCTGGAGGAATACAGAGGAATGAAGATTTAAATGCAAAGTCAGGTGAATAAACATGGCTGCCAGTAGTCATTTTCTAGATTCTCACATTAACTTTATCAAAAAGCTTAAAATTTGGACGATATAAGAAGCACGGAGGTGCTCAGAAATATTTTAACACGGCATTTGGCTCAATTATTAAACTGGTTTTATGTGAACCAAGGAACTGCAAAAAATAGGAATCCTTTCCTGTGCTGAACAGGACTTTCAGGACAGGCATATTCAGATAATATGAAAGGAATTTAATCCTGAATAGCAATAATCATTTTGTACTGAAATATAGAAAAAGGCCATTCTAATCCATTGCAATTCCCTCCAATAAAACAAAGAATCCTCTAGATCAGGGGTCTGCAATCTGCAGCTCTGGAGCCACAAGTGGACCTTTGGATCTTCCATAATGGCTCCTAACAACTTAGGTTGCAAACGACACAAAAATCAACGTTTGTTTTTAATTACTGATATAATAAAAATGCAGGTTTAGGCAGCTTTTTCAATTTTCATGGAATTGAATGTCTACACCAGAACAGCACTACAAGTATCAGCCATTTTAGATTGTGTAGGTGTCATGTTGTAGTTCAGGTCAGGTGTTGCTGATGAGGGGGAGTCAAACATGTTTTCTACTGTGTTTCACTGGAGTTACATGTGAGTGGAAATATACCAAATCAGAAGAATGATGATGATGATGATAAAAGGACTGCTGGAAACCAAGGTGGACACGTCGAAACTTCATTGAGTGCATGTTAGAAACAAAAGTGATCATGAGCAACCCAGATTCATTTCTGCCTTTTTACTTAAAGAGCAAGTCACCCCCTACCAGAGTATTACTCCGCTCCCACTTCCTGTTTGTAAAATGCAACAAATGCTTTTGCCTAGCAGACCGAGAGGGCAGAGCCGCTAACAAATACACACACACACACAGGCTCACATTGACTACGTTTACATGCAGCTAATATCCGGGTTATGATCGGGTTAAGGTCGGTATTCGGGTTTCTGAGTTGATCAGAATAACCCGTTTACAAGCATAAATAGAAAGAGTTACCCCTAACTTGCATAACCTGATTTAAATGCGGACGTTGGGGTAGCGTCAGGATGTATGGACTACGTCAAGACGCAATATGCGTCATATTTCGCTGTCTCTGTACTTTCGGCCGTCAACAAAAGACATAATGTTCATTCTTTTCACCAGACCGATGAAGACAGAGGTTTCCTCGTCACTCCGAAAGTGTGGTGCTGTGCCTCGACTCGCCATGTTGCTCCCAACTTGTTGTTTACTTCCGGTGTTCTGGCGCATACAAGACGTCTCGCTACTCAAAAGACCAAGATTCCTTGCGAACAGAGCATGCGCAGAACACACGCTTTGATATCCCGATATGCGTTTACACGACCAAACATTCGGGTTAGAAAAGGGTTACCCCAGGTGTAGTAACCGGGTTTTTAAAAACTCAGTTATGAGCATATCCGGGGTTTTGGCGGTGTTTACATGGCCGTGCGGAACCGGGTTATTCGGGTTTTAAAAGGGTTACTGGCTGCATGTAAACACACTCAATGACGTTGTGACATCATATGGTACCAGCTAACATTCTAGGGTACCTCTTAGCCAATAGTGATGGCAGATTTTAATTCAACTGCAGTGCAGAGTTTTTACCCGACAACGGCACAACACTGACAGTTTTAGGCAGAAAATTTTTTTATTTGAACTAAAACACACTAAAGTGCTAAACTATTGACTACACGTGTCTGCAGCACAATTAGACACGCATTTATATAGTTTATCAGAAAAAAAGTTGATTTGGGAGTGACTTGCTCTTTCATTTTCCACAATATTGACATGGGCCTACCACAGCAAACATTCATTCGCTTTGTTTTCAGCAGTTCTCTTTCTTAAACCTAAAACTCAGTAACTGAAGCAGAACATCTTGTTAAGAAAACATGAACTAGGTTTCTAACATCTGTATTCCGCAGCTGTCTCACCCCTCCAGCTGTGCCGTGTAGAGCTCTCTGGGCAGGCAGATCACATCTTTCACCACAAGTCCGAGCTTCTGTGGACTCGTCCTCTTCCACTTCATATGACTGGTTTTATTAGGGGACAGCTGAAAGAAATCAGCCGTTACGTCACTGGGCTTTCTATTGGAACCTGTTTAATCATCATGGGTCTTGAAGGATGTAATTTAGTCTGATGAAGGCTTAAAACAGTAAAATCTGGGCAGGATGTACCGAAGTGACGATGGAGGAATCCGTTGACTTTATCTCCACAAGTTCAATATCTGCAAGTCTGATAGGAGGAAACGTCTGGGAGGAGAAAGAAAAGACTTCAGAACATAGAAAATGAGAGAAATTATGAACTCAGAAATAATGATCCGAGTTTGAACTGATTATGCAAATTAAGAACCAATAGGCCAACGCACTGACCTCCATCTCAACATCCAGGTCACTCATCAAGTCTGTGACATGGAGGCAGCACTGAAGCTCCTCCTGGACGGGGGTGGTTCCTTTGGGATCAGTCTGCTGTCTGGACAGGGTCAGAACCTCTGGTTCCTCATCAGAGTCAGAGTCTGAGGCCAGAGGATGCTCCATGTGCCTGTATCTCTGGGTTAGGAGGAAGGTTCGTCTGTCACAGGTTCGGTGTGTCCCAATAAATTATTAGTTTAAACTCTCCCCGATTATTTTCTATCACCTAATTTCTGCTTTATTTTGTAGTTTTACTTTATTCTTTGTAATGACTTCAGTTTTTATCGGGCTTTGGCTGCTAGAGGCTGAACACATTTTTATCATCTTAAAATGGATGGAGGCTTTCACTGTGAACACTTAAGTGAATACTTGCAGCAGTTTTGTTGATACGTAAACAAAGTGATTTACAGTTAAGCCAAAGCAGAAGTTTTCCATGGCGAATTGTTCAAAGTTGACAAAAACAGCTTCAGTTTCAAACAAATTACTTTTTAAATCTAAGTCATTAAGTCACTTTTCACAAAATTAGTCAAAGACAAAACAGAAGATTGCTCAATAAATCAAACAACAGCGGCTCAAACATTTGCACGTGGTTTAAATATAATAAATTCCTGAACTACAAAAGACGACCACTGTTGATGTTTGAACGGAGATTCTGATTGGATCAGCGGTCAGCAGTCTTGAGTCAAATCAACATTTTTATCTTCACATTTACACTTTTCACAAAAACTTGGAATAAAATATGACTTTTTTTTAGCTTTTCATGTTAACTGTAGAGATTCTGTACATTTCATTTTAATTTCCTGCACATTTCATAAAAAAACACACCTTCTCATATTTGCTTTGGTCCTCTTTCACCTGAGTGGTTTTGGTCACACATTGCTCCTCTGAAGAAAACAGAGACATCTCGATGTGTTCAGTGATGACCAGCAACACGGCCTTGCACTCGTTCAGCTTCATCTTCTAAAAAAACACCTCAGTCTCCAGCAGCTTTCTGCTTTTCTGTAACTTTTCCTCCACAACTTTGGGTTTCTTACATCCCCAGCTGCTGATATCTTGATATCCTTGATTTTTTCATGCTGAACATCCAGATGAACCTCTTGTGAAGGTGGCTCTCCAAACAGCTGAGCCTTCATCAACTCAAGCTGAAGTCTATCAGAGTTTAGAGCCGTGGTTGGCTCACAGTTTGGGATCTGTGGCTGTGATTGGTTCTGCTGCGAGCTCAGATGTGGTCATTGGCTGAGGGGCTGTTGTTTGATCAGAGGTATCTTTACAAGTCAAGAAAGTGGACCTCTGTACTTTAGATTGTTGTGTTTTTAGACACATTTCAAGTCAGAGCAGTTTTATGATGACGTCAGTCAATTTCTACACATCTGCTTTCATTAAAGCTGCTAAGGCAAATTTGGATAAACTTTTTTCTTGCTTTTAAACATTGTTCTAACAATTAAAAAAACTAAACAAAAATAAATTAATAAAGTGGTTTTCTCGCATTTGTCGGACCAAAACCAACTATTGGACCTTCCGGTTGTCTGTCTCCCCGAACACTAAAACCTAAACACTAAAACTAAACCAGCACTGTCCTGGGTCCTCATTCATCACACACTCACGTCTTTAGTAACAGAACACCACAGGTGTGAGAGGTTCTCCGCTCAATAATATCAGAGAAGGAGAAACAGCCAGCTGCTACCACTTCAGCTTTAGGACAAACTACCAGAGTCCCAAAAAGAAAAACACCGTTTGAAGTCACGGACAACAAAAGACGTTTGGACCTAGAAAACGGCGACTGGTGTTTAGCGCCATCTTGTTTCCTCCAGCATCGTGGGTTTCCGGTTCAGGCAGACGCGTTTCAGGGAGGATACTCGAGGGGAGGGGCGTGCGTTCCGTTACCGTGTTTGCATTCAAAACCAAGCTTGTTCTGTAGATTCACTATAGTAGCTTTAATTATTTCATGACACGAACATTTTTCTCTTCATAAGTAAATTTTATTGACAAAGCACTTATCACATACATGGAATCAAAATGTGCTCCACATAGATAAAAACAAAATAAAACAAAGTCATGAAATCATAGTGATCTCAAAACAGAATCAGATTAACATCAGAAAAAATAAAAGTCATAAAATTATTAAATTTCATAAACAGATGAAAGATTAAAAATTTGAGTTAAAAATAAGAAAACAAATGGTTTAGGTAAAAGCAGCTTTAAATAAAATGGTCTTTAGCTGTTTTTTTAAAAGTGTCCAGACTGTCGATGCTGCGTAAGGATAAAGGAAAATCATTCCAGAGTCGAGGTGCAACAGTCTGGAAGGAGCGATCACCTCGACTTTTGTATCTGGTCTTTGGAACTTCTAGAAGGTTCTGGTGGGTGGACCTGAGGGCTCGGGTTGGAGCATAAGGCTTTAACAGTTCAGTAATACAGGGAGGAGCTTGACCATGTAGAGCATTTAAAGTTGTAGTCAGGATTCTAAAATGAACTCTAAAGTTAACGGGTAACCAGTGCAGAGACAGTAGAATAGGAGTGATGTGTGCTCTTCTGTTTGCTCCAGTTAGGAGCCTCGCTACAGAGTTCTGGACCAACTGAAGGCGGTCAAGGGCTTTTTGTTAAAACGTGAAGAGTGTGTTACAGTAATCTAGACGGGACGAGATAAAGGCATGGAGAACCATTTCAAGTTCATGTTTGGACACCAACCTTCACAGTTTGGAGATATTTCTTAAGTGATAAAAACGGTTTCGGACCAACGTTTTTGAGTGACCTTCAAGAGACATTGATTGGTCGAAAACAACACCCAAATTCCTTCAGTTTGTCTTGACGGCAGAGGATAAAAGACCAAGTTTTAGACTAATCAGGGGAACCATGCTCTCAGGGGCAATGATCAGACATTCAGTCTTTTCAGAGTTTAACTGAAGGAAGTTATTGTCTAGCCAGCTGGTGATAGCTGATAGACGCTCTAGTAATTCAGACAGTTTATAGAACTCAGAATCCTTAGAGGAGTAGTACAGCTGAATATCATCAACATATAGGTGATGAGACATTATGAAAAGAATCAAGTATCTGTCCAAGAGGGTGTATGTTTATGTTTATGTATTTAGCAGATGCTTTTATCCAAAGCGACTTACAATTTCAAACCTATAGGGCATGTTGTGATCTGTGGGGGAAACCGGAGTACCCGGAGGAAACCCACGCATGGGGAGAACACGCAACTCCACGCAGAAAGGCCGCAGCCGAGCAGAGTTTCGAACCTGCAACCTTCGTGCTGCGAGGCAACAGTGCTAACCACTGCGCCACCATGTACAGTGTATGTACAGTGTGTGTATGTACAGTAGAAACAACAGTGGACCCAAATAAGAGCCTTGGGGTACCCCACAGAACAGATCGGTAGAATCTGACATGATTTGGTTTATACAGACACTGTAACTTCTGTTAGAAAGGTTCGATCTAAACCAGTCTACAACAGTTCCAGAGATCCCCACCGAGTCACCAAGTCTGTTAATTAAGGTGCTGTGATCAACAGTGTCAAAAGCTGCAGAAAGACCTAACAATACTAACACTGTGAACTCTCCATTGTCTGGGTCTGTAATTTTTAGGCTGAGATGAGTCCAAACTTGGTTTTTTAAGGTTAGGTTCAATAACTGCATGTTTGAAAACAGATGGTACAGAGC
Organism: Nothobranchius furzeri; assembly: GCF_043380555.1. NCBI lineage: Eukaryota > Metazoa > Chordata > Actinopteri > Cyprinodontiformes > Nothobranchiidae > Nothobranchius > Nothobranchius furzeri. The sequence goes on from NC_091748.1 coordinate 73,080,866, forward strand.
CAGATTTTAGGGATAAATTAATAAAATCTACAATGCTTGGGCCAATTTGGTCAAAGGCTTTAATGCTAAAAGAAAAGATGGATTTTAGAAAGAAATAACTGGTCTGTGCTTGGAGGATTATTCTTTTATATTGCTTTACAGTCTCATGTGAATCCCTAACTTCATAATGAAATAAGAATGCTTAGTTTGAAATAAACGCACAAAAAGAGCAGTTAGGGTTTAACAACTAACAAGTCACAGATGACTTGGAGCCTTCAGCAGGGGACCCGATAACACTTTCCAAACCACATGCATCCGTCATCAAATTATTTGATTCTTTTTGTAGAAAAATGTTTGCTGAAAGTCACAAGTCACAGCTGTGACTTATCAGTTAGTCCACATGTTTAAAGATTTGAACAAAGAATTCAGTCAATTGCAGACGCAGCAGTAGTGATTGTCTCCTATCTGTAACCACCATCAACTCCTGACGAGGTTACCTGACAGAAACCATTCTTCTATGTGGAGATCACGTTTTTCTTAAAAAGGCCAACAGGATGTTGTGAGAAAGCGACGAGGAAAAAGAAAAGGCCTAACGCTCCGTGGTTAAATGGAGACTTTATTTCTGCCTCCCAGGAATTAAATCCCTTCATGTTACAGAGATTTCACCTAACTGTGCTAGCGTAACTGAAGCAGAGAGAAAAGTGTGTGACTGGATTCTGAGATTTTCGGAGCCGTTTTTTCAATCTGCAGACATGAAATTCAAAGATTTTTGTGTAAAATGATGCAAAAAAGTAGAGCTACTGTCTAAAACAAAGCTTAAAACGTTTTCTCTCGGCTATCGTCAGAACTCCAAATGTTAATAAATAAACGGGTAATGTATCCACATTAAATGCAAACACTAAATCAGAACAAGCGTGAGAGATGTTCTCTCCACCCAGCAGCGTGAGATTTAAGCTGGATGAACTTTCTCAGGCCTTAACGTTTCTCTGGCTGCATGTCAACAGGTAAGGCAGGAAGTATGATGCCGTGCCATCGTCAGGAACAAGCTCCAAGAACTCCAGCGGGCTCGTCTCCATGGCAACCACGACCAGTGTTTCTGTATGTGTGAAACAGAAAAAGAGATCGTTTCACCTTTGCTGATAACAAGTAAATAATGAGTCTTAAAAAGGTCCTTTAAAGGGACTTTACGGCGTTTTGAATTTTTATGCTCGTGATTGCCCCCTCAGGTCAAAAGCGTAACGGCAGCTTCAATAGTGGGCTCGTGCACGAGGCGCGCATGCTGTACGTGCACACTCCTTAACGAAAATAACAGCTGAGACAGTCCCATGTATGTATGTGTGTGTGTGTGTGTGTGTGTGTGCGCGTGTCGGAGGACAGGAGAATGCGCAGCTAATTAATTAAATAACTTGGTCTGTACCTTTCTCTTCAGCACAGCCGACAAAGTTTTAAGATGGGTCAGTCCTCCTGCATGCTCAGATCATTCCCTTCCCTTGATTGAAAAATTGTTCCAAAATGAAAGTTGAACCCACATCTTTTTATCTGTGAATTCAATGCCGTTCGGCGAGTCTCAAATAATAATTTGGGTGTCTTACTGTAAATAAAATATACCATTAATGTAAAAAAGAAACTCTAAATAAACTATGTTCACATCCAGAATTGAACCCAGGGCGTCTGCACAGGAGTCCAACGACTTACTAGGTGAGCCAAAGCGCCAGTGGCATCCTTTGTATCTGTAACATTTATATCCTTGATGACAGCTGAAACAACGTTCAAAGAACGGTTTGGAGCGAAAATGACTATTTTGTTGCTAATTTGCAGGAAATATCTAGAAGAAAGTTCTACAGAAAGTAGCTAAGGGTCCTCAGAAATGTAGCTAGGTTCGTCACTAGGCGTTAGGAGCAGCGACAAAGTGGCACTGCCTCTCTCTCTGCTGCTAAAGCTACGGATAGCAAATGCTACGGGCGATGCCTGAGCGTGATGAAGCAGCCTGCTCGACCCGAGCATCTCTCTTTTTCTGTGATTTTACAGAAAAACAGGCAATCACAGTAAAAATGCCAGGGCTCGTTCTACAGGACCAGGGCACTGCAGGAGAATGTATGAAGAAGACATTTATTATTTCTATACATGTTTTGGCTGTCAAACTTCCATAATGTCCCTTTAAATGGGCTTGAATAAAAAAAACACATCTTCTACCGTTGAGGACACTCAGCAGGATGCTGCCGTCAGCGGCAGCTCGCGTCCGGTCACAGAGCTCAGGCAGCAGCTTCGTCCACCAGAGAGCCTGGAGCGATTTAACGAGTCAGTCAGGCGATAAACAAAAATGAAGATCAAGTAAAAGTCACGAATGTTCTCCCCGTACGCACCATGTGCTTATCTTGTAAGTGGTGGTTGGCATAAGCTATAATGGCTTGAGGACATCTGTCCAACAACTTCTCAATGCTCCAGTCATACTGCTCCCTTCTGGTGGCACAAAGGAGGTGCAGGCTGAAGCCCCATGTGGTTTCCTCTGACAGACGCTCCAACAGAGGAACCACGGTTCCAACAGAGAGGGACGGACCGCACAGCAGCGCCTGCACACGAGATTTAGGGATTACCGAGCAAGAAAAGGCTATTTGACAAATTCAGAAAAATATCCTTCATCTGTGCACAAAAATATCTTTGAAATACAAAATTTTACTCTCAAGATTTATTTTTAAGGACTAAAATCTGTTTCTGCCCAGCACGCCTTCAACTGATTAGATAAAGTAATAGCCTGAAAATAATTGTTGTTCATTTAGACAAAAGAGAACAAAACCAGAGTTCATTTAAGGTCAGCAACAAAAGGTTTGTCAAAACATTTGGATGAAAATCTTTAAAATCAATGTTTTCAAAAAATAAAAACACAGCAAGCCCCATCGTAAACTCATTTCATAAGAAAGTATTACAAACTTTATTATCTGGACTTTTTGTTGTTGTTGGAGAAATGAAAGCCAATGCACTGCCATAAAAACATCCCTACAGCTAATAAAACACTGAGGAAACATGCTTGTAGTTTGTGCAGCGCCTCCTGGTGTTGGGAGCTGGACATTTGAGCTGGATTGAGAACAGTGAGCCACGGGTGGAGAGCTCCAAAATGAGAGCAGGAACTGATCTGAAACACACAAAAGAATGAGTAACTATAAAAACAAGACACTGCAGCAACCGACCAGATAAAGACAGCAAGCGTACCAGGTCCTCGGCACTTTTCAGGGACTTTTGCTTTGATGTTGTGTTGCTGATTGTGTTTGTTAGTCGGTCGATGTAAACAGACGCCAGACGGAAAAGAAGCTCCTGAATGACGGCATCCTGGGAAGAGGCCATCAGCATCGCTTCCCAAAAATCCACCTGTAAGCTGTTGTCACAGCTCAGCTCCTAAACACACACACGCACACACACACACACACACACACACACACACACACACACACACACACACACACACACACACACACACACACACACACACACACACACACACACACACACACACACACACACACACACACATCATGCAGATTCGATAAATATAAACTTAATTTAATCGCCGACCCTGAATCATTCATTCACCACACCTGTCTGGTGCCAGGGACACACACCTTGAAGATGAAGTCAGCCTGTTCCAGCTGAACTTTGCTGTTCTCGTGCAAAGCCACCATGGCGGCCACGAGCAGTCCAGGTTGGGAGTTTGCCAGCTGTCGAGCCAGCGCTGTGGTGCAGACCTGCTCCTTCTTGCCTCCTCCTCCTCCGTCGTGCAGCAGCAGCCTCGGCTCCTCGATGAACCCGTACACCAGCAGCATCTGAACATGGAAACTGTTATCATACTGTTTCACTTTTGTTTACTATCTGAAAAACAGAATGACGTAAATGCAGAACAAACTGTATAGGTCTGATTTGTAATTAAATATATTTAAAGGTGCAATACGTAAGAATAAAGCAAGAATGACATCCTGCGGTCAAATTTGGTTACTGCAGGACATTTATCTAAAAAAGGGACTCTCTCGTTCCTGATCCATGAGTTTCATGGCTGTTGCCAGTTACAGAAGATTCTAGATTACAAGCAAAGATGAGTCATACACAATAAGTTGATAAGTAGTGTTTACTTCCGGTAATATGTCTCCGGCGTTAGAAAAGTGTGGCTGTTGGCCGTCTTGCTGCTAGCTTGCTGTTATGGTCTCTTTAAAGTAGCTTTCCGGAGTTTTCCCCTTTCAGAAATGATGTATGACTTGTCATAAATCCGTAAAAGTGATTGTCTCATCATGTACTGTGATAAAATGTAAGCAATACATCTTTTTTTTTTTTGCTAACCACGCCCCCTGCCCGGCAGAGCTCTGTGCAATAGGAAACTGAGCGCCGACCAGAGCTAACCGATAGTTTTAGACTACCGCTTACTTGCTTCAAATTTAAGGAATACCTCAGCTGATGCACAGTTGATGAACTTTTCACAGACAAGTAAGTCTCTAAAATATAAATATATGAAAACACAACATGGCACGAAAATAATTCTCGTAAAACAACGTGTTTTCGCTCTGTTTGTCAGCTACAGAAGCACATTTATAAACAGAAACATGAAGTCGCCATCTTAAACAAACAGAGCAACAGATTTTTTGTGTGATATGATTGTCAGCCACTAGATGGTGCCATCGGATAAGAGAAATACTCCGGAAAGAAGCTTTAAAGGAAGTAAAACACCACAATCCGACTCATTCATTTCACACACACATTTCACTGTAACACCCAGTTGTTGGTTTTAAAAAAGTAGCTTGAGATTATTTTAGAGCTTACTATTTGAGTCTAAAGCCTGACAGGTGTGGTGAAGGACTGTAAGTCGCTTTGAACAAAAGCGTCTGCTAAATACATATACATAAACATAAATCACCGTTAGCATTGTTAGCTCAATGTTAGCCTCTTGCCTGCTTTACCCGATATTAGAGTAAAAAAAGCGTGCCGTGGCTTCTTAGGGGTACAAGAAATTACTTCTGGGTCACTCCTGTTAACTGGCGTCAGTTCTTTAAACAACTCTGGAGCTTTTTGCCTGCTAGTGTTGAATTACAAGTGCTGGTGCTGTAGCGTTAGCCCGGCGCAGACTCGGCAATCCTGCAGGTTCACAGATTGTAAACAAAGACTCACTTTGACTATTTTGAAAGGAGAAAAACTAACAACCCCCCACCCCACCCCAGACATATTGCTCCTTTAAGATGTTTAAAGTTACTTCAGCTGATGGACTTTAAACAAAAATGGCCCCCTGACCTCAGCATGTCGCTCCATTAACTCTGTGTACTGGGGTAGGTTGCCCAGGTGCAGCATCATGGTTGCCATGGTGATGGTTAGAGATACTGAAACTCCGGCGGTGTCCTCCAGGCATTGTAAGATCTGCAGTGTCCGAGCAGGATTAACGTTCTTCATGCATGGGCTGGCACACACAGTCACAAGCAGTGAGGGCTCCGATTGGCTGAAAATATCAATGACCTCATCAGCCGTTTCCTGCGGGGAGGTAAAGTGTGAACCACTCATCTTAATTTCCTTTAAATGTGTCATGTTCACTTCAAAATAAAAGCAAGAGTTACACAGGAGGGTGAGATAAAAACTAAAGAAATGCAAAAGCTCTTTTTTGCACCGTGCTGAGGGTCTCATCTGTTTCCTCAAAAAGGTAATGTTTTAGATAAAACAGGAAGCCAGGGCCGTAGGAGTGAGGGCTGCCTGGGAGTGGGCGGTTCCTGGACATGACATCAGTGACCGACAGACCAGACATCCTGTAATATGGCAAAGCCAGGTGGCAATCCTTTGGACTTCCCCTTATCAAACAAGACACAACCAAGAAGAGCTCGTTAAGAAGGCGTTTCCACAAAAACAACAATCCTAAAGGTTAGTTTGTGGGTTACCTGCTAAAACTGTCTCCCAGCTGGGAACAGTTCTGCCTGAACACCTCCTCCAGCTCCTGTTTCTCTGTCAGTGTGGCCATCTTCTCATCAGGGTCGCCTGTGCTGTCCTGATGACGCTTTGATGTTTGCAGTAAGGCGGTGCGAACGAGGAGGTGAGCTTCACTGAGGAGGTGCCGAAGACTTTGGCTCTGTGGGTTGTTTTCAGCGTAGTTCTGACTATACTCAGCCTGATACACACACAAAAAACACACATTAAATATACTAGGGAAAAAAATCAAAGAAATAAATCACAGTATAAAAACAAGCGATTACATCGGATTGAACCATAGAGATAATTTAAGTGTATCTGGTGTTACCATCTCCTGGTAGAGAGTGAGAGGCGAGACCATGTCGACGACGTAGAGGTTCCATCCATGTCCGGCTGTTCTGGTTTCTTTCGGGGAGGTTATTATCCACCTTCTGGTCCTGAGGTTGAAAGATTACAAATATAGATAATAACAAGCATGCAATCATCTAAAAGTGTAGGAACAAATGTGTGGTGTTCTCAATTCATTCTAAGGATTTCTCTTCATTTCAATTTAAAAATAAATGTTGACGGGATTTATGGCCCTTTGAAGGGAGCCATTCATTAGTCGGTCGTTTGCCTCAAAAAGACGTTCATAAGGCTGGCTCTTGAACGAGATGGGGTCTGAATTTAAGGTCCGGACTCTGGTGGCCTGTCCATGAGTGAAAAAGATGTCTCATGCTCCCTGAACCACTCTTTCGCTATCTGAGCCCGATGAATCCTGGCACGGTCATCTTGGAATACACCCGTGTCAACAGGGACGATGGAATAACCTGGTCATTCAGTGTATTCAGGTAGTCAGCTGACCTCATTCTTGGAGCACATCCTGTTGCCAAACCTAGACCTGACCAACTGCAGCAAGCCCAGATCATAGCACTGCCCCCACAGGCGTGTACAGTAGGCACTAGGCATAATGGGTGCATCACTTCATCTGCCTCTCTTCTTACCCTGATGCACCATCACGCTGGAACAGGGTCCATCTGGACTCATCAGACCAGTTTTTAATAATGCGTTGGACAGTTCTTAACCATGTTTTAGTTGTTTCTGCATCTCATTTGATGTTTCTGCTTGATGCCAAAGATCTGACCCTTCTCACACAGACTAACATATTTTCCACGACCAACAGATGTGTCTTTCCACGTGTTTATTTAACAAATGAGGAGCAACTCATTGCACCAGCTGGGGTTAAATAACTTATTGCAGCTGGAAAGATAATCGCCCATGCAGTAATTATCCTATAGGAGGCTCCTACCCGCTTGCTCAGTTAAATCCAGGTGGTGACTTTGTTTGGCCAGGTAGCGAATGACGCCACAGCAGAATCCCCTCTTCCCTGGCATAGCTGCTACTTACCACAAGACCACATTTAAAGTGGTTTTCACCACATTTAATCCTCCATCTTTCGTGTGATCGCAGAACATTTTTGCATGGATTTTAAAGATTTTATTATTAACTCATTAACTGCCATTGACGACAAAAAGTCGTCATTTGCATTTTTTTTTACTGTGTGGGTGTCGGATCGACCCCCACACCGTGAGAACAAACATCCCAGCTCTAAAGCCGATCTTCATCCGCATACGTCACACGTCACGTGATCAGGAAGCAGAAAATCCATGTGTTAGGAGATCGTTTTGGGCCGTTCCTGTAACAAAAAGTGAGGCGCAAACCGGAAAAGCTTCTGCTGATCACAGTTCAACAACGGATTATGAAAGAACGGATCACGCTCGAAACCTGCGGAATCTTCCTGATGTTAAGAGGTGAGTCTCCTCTTTGTTTTCAATCAATCAATCAATCAATCAATCAATCAAAGCTTTATTTATAAAGCGCCTTCCGCGAGACCCTGTCGGAAAGCCCAAGGCGCTGAACATGGTACATGAGAAATGTGAAACATGATGAAAAATCGAAAATAAATGCAATTCAAATAGTGCAGAAAAAGGTAAAACATTAAAGTAGAAGGTAAATGGACGGTATAGCGGTAAACCCTGGTAAAAAAGTTGACAGTAAAAATAACCGTCCAGTTTTAAAAAAACTAAATTATCTCGGTGGGTTTACCGTGGCCGCGTTTTAGGCACAGTGACCCTTACCAGCCACCGTCGCTTCTGCTGAAGTTCCCACGCACACGCACTTTTTAGTTTGCAACCAAAACTTTGAAGCTGAAATAATGGCCGAAGGAGGAGAAGGCAGCGCCCAGGACATCCATCAGCCCTCAAAGAAGACTAAATCGGAAGTATGGGCATATTTTCTTCTCTGGAGCTCACAGGGAGCAGACGCTTCTGCCTTTCCTCCCTTATCTGTTTTTTCCCAAGGCTCTTTTTTGTCCCGTCTGCCTACAGAGCGCTTCTCTGCATTTCCTCTGCAATCACCTTTTCAGCATTTTTCAACATGGACTTAATTAATTGGTCATTCAACGCGATTGATAAGATTTTTTCTACAATGAGGACGGAGGAGGGGGCTCACGCTTGTCCTCAGGGGACACATGCAGCGGGATATATGTTCGATTCCTGGAAAAAGTGGAATGTCATCTGTCTCTCTCAGCTGTCCATTGAGGACGTCGAAGATATGTGGATATTTGGCCTGATGATCGTTGGATTTCTTCTGATTGGAGTGGGAGGATATCTGGCTTTCCGTAAAATTCGGATGACGGGAGCGATTGGAGGGCGACCCGCAACCATGGACGGCACCGTCCGTGTGGATACCTCACAGACTGGGACGTTGCTCGAGGTGAATCGCAAGCTGGACAATGTCTTAGCTGCATTACCGGTGTTAGCGCGCAGGATTGATAACATCTCGGAAAGGGTCACCGGACGGTGTGGAGATGTTTAATCACTGAATTGGCTTCACTGGAGGACTTGAATGATCAATACAGACTTAAGGCAAAGAGAAAAAATTATCTCTGTCTGACCCAAAAAAAGTTTCTGTTATCGAATCTGACGCCATAAGCAGCCTTGGAGTTGCATGCAAAACCCCCACGCTGGAAGGAATGCTGACAAATGCTGTGAATCTCTATCCACCCCCCCCCCCCCCCCACCACCCCCCCGCCTTCAGATTGAGGTCTCCAACGAGGTCATCAAGCTAAAGGACTCACTGCCCTTTGTGCTTCCCATGACCTCCCTCCCACCTGCGGAGCCAGCTGGTTGAGCGCCACAATGGGCCGCCCCCGCTGAGGAACCAGGATCCCAGCCCCTCCCCCCTACCTACTGGGTCTCATGTTGTGAACTGTGAAGTTTGTTGCTTACATGTCGGGTGTTTTTTTGCATTGGAGTGCTGCACCCTGCTGGTGTAACCCTGTTAATGCCTTTTTTTCTCCCTCCCTGAACTTCCCTCATGTAACACCCTTTTCATCTATCTATTAAGGTAGCGCGACTCATGTTGCGAATGACCGCAGTCACCAATTCTTGTTATGTGTCTTACCCACGTATGTCTGATCTTTGAATTGTGTGTGCTGAAACTGAATTTAATTTCTCCGTATGTCCTGCACATGTGGTAGAAGATGACAATAAATGACTTTGACTTTTTGACTTTGATTTTGGATTTCTGAAAAATGCTGAGGGACAGTTAATAGAAGACTGCTATCCCGTTTGCAGAACGTGCAGGAAAAGTGTCTGCAAAAGGCAGCAACACTTCGAATCTAATGGCACATCTGCGTGACCATCTCTCTACAGCCAGTGCAAGGTAAGTTAACATTGGCATTTTAGCTTAAATGCATGACGCGAGGACTTTTGGTTGAGGGAGAATGCAACGAGTCACCATATATACTGCAGCCGCAGCGTCCTCTGCCAGCATTTAAACCGTGCCACGGACACCCTGTTGCTGGATGAAGCATCTTATTTGTTGATGATGAGGAGAAATATACAATTAGTTCCTTGTCATTGATTTGTTTACTTATTCAATGCCATTTATACTTGAACATTTGGATTTGATTTCATAGTGTAGTAGTTATTTTAGCAATTTGTTTAAAGTGGCTATTTATTTTAAATACATATTTTTTTAAGATTGACTTGTACAGCGCTCAAGTCAAGTGTGGACTGGAGTTTTAGATTTTCATTTTGATAATGAAGAAAACAAGTATATGAGAAAACAAGTGGTGATTCTTTGATTTGTTTACATATTGTTTATGTTTCGAATGTTTGGATTTGTATCATTTAAACCTGCACTGACTACTGTAACATGTTCCAGAAAAATAAGCTATGTGTTCCTTTACTTGTGAAAAGTTGCACTTTTGCTAAGGCTTTGTGTTATTTTAGGTTTAATAAACACTGTTAAACCTTTTCAAAACTATTTCAGTTTGTGTAGAACAGGACTATCAATGCTTTCTGAACATATGCAACACCGTTTAAAAAATACCGCGATAATACCGAAAACCGTGATAATTTTGGTCACAATAACCGTGAGGTTAAATTTTCATACCGTGACAACCCTAGAGTGAACCAATGAAAACAGGGAAATAAAATCTACATAAAAGAGGGCCAAATTCAAACACGTTCTGGAAATGCCAAGCGGAGGAGGTGTGTTTTTAGGCGACTCTTAAAGACTGGCAGAGAAGGGGACAGCCTAACTGAGGGTGGCAACTGGTTCCACAGTGACGGTGCTAGGACTGAGAAAGCCCGGTCCCCGCAAGTACGACACCTAGAACGAGGGACAACGAGCAGGCCTTGGTCAGAGGAGCGCAGAACGCGTGATGGGGAATGTCTGTTCAGGAGAGTGGCCAGATAGGGGGGAGCACCACCCTGGAAGAAATTGTAAACAAAGACGAGGAGTTTAAAGTGTGAACGATAACAGACCGGAAGCCAGTGCAGGGAGGCCAGAACCGGACTGATGTGGTCCCTTTTCCTGGTCCCAGTCAGGAACCTGGCTGCGCTCTTCTGCACGACCTGTAGGCGACGCAGTGATGACTGACCCAGTGCTGCATATAGAGAGTTGCACTAACCAAGCCTAGAAATTACAAAAGCATGGAGTACCCGCTCCAGGTGGGCTCTTGACAGCATAGGCTTGATTTTTGCAAGGCGTCTCAGATGAAAGAAACTGAACCGGATCAGAGTTGATGTGAGCATCAAATTTAAGTCCAGCTTCAATTTTCACCCCCAGACTGGTGACAACTGGTTTTGAGTAGGGAGAAAGAGGGCCAAGATCAAGGTTGAGATGGAATTAATTGGCTTCTGTTATATTAAATGGTTTAAATTAACACCACGACGACGACGGTCAACAGAAAAGTTTTCAAGACAACCACTCACCAACGCAGTTGGACGCTCAACTGACAGATAAGAACTCGGCGACCACGCCCCACTGCCATCACCTGCAGCACGATGAAAAATTAAAACACCTGCGCCATAATAATAAACAAAAAACATTCTATTTGCCTCCTACACTTAGTGAGGAAAGTCTTTTAAAATAACGTCAGGTTACTATGTTAGCTGACAGACTCCAAAACAGAGCTTTGTTTTAGAAAACAATTAGTTTGTGAATGAATTACAAAAAGTGCACATACTAATGTAGGTTAGGCGGGTTATGAAAAGCTAGGTTATAACGTCCTAAAAAAGGAAAATGTTGTCACCTTTAGCTCAAACTTTTTACTTCTTGCAGCAACATTTAAATATTATCTGGCCTCCATTTTTTTAGATGTTCAGATCCTTCTACAGTTGGGTTAAATGATGGTTTTCAAGTCCGGCAAAACAAAAAATAAGGGATTTTCCTAAAAACGTCAAAAGATAATTCTTTATGTCATGAAATGCAGAACTAAATCAAACCACACGTCCTCTTGTTAAACTACAGGCTGAATATGTTTCATACCCATTTATTTTAATGAGTATCTAGATGGATTTAAGCAGCTTGACCAGAAAGTGACAACAAAAGCTGAAGGGGGGGGGGGGGGTGGTTGGGTGTGTCTTACAAGAAGGGACGTGATAGGAGGCTCTTCAGAGCTGGTGAGGTTGCGGGATCGATTCCCACCGCAAGGAAAATACCAGTCAGCATGTTGTGCTCTTGTAACTCGCTAAAATAACGACACACAGATAAAGTAAAGAGCTTTACGAATGCGTGCAGGACTAGTTCTGTCATGGCTCCTCCGGGAGGTGAGATCTCTGATGAAAACGCTCTCCAGGCTGAATGGAGGTTTGCATGCAGGATGTGTGCGACTTACAGGCCTCGGCGCTGTGTGTGGCGTTCCGTTTCCTCTGGTGCTTCTGAGTCAGCAGCAGAGAAAAGAACAACGTGGCGGCCGTAGACACAGATGGACCGCAGGCCAATGAATAACTGCATTCTGAGCGCACAAGTCTCCAGGCTGCTGGGTGGACACGCCTTTCAAACACACACATTAAACATTAAATTAAACTTTTGCATGAGTATTGATCAGAAATCAGCAGTAATGCGTCTGGGTAGCAGTTTTCTTTTTGGGCCACTAGAGGGCAGCACAAACAATCAATTTAGCACTAAAGGATGAACACAAGATGGTGCAAAATAACCCGTTTACATGAGTTACAGTGACTAATGATTGACACACACCTTTATAGTCGTGTCGATGTAGGGGTCTTCTATCCTGGCTGCGACTGCAGCACAACGCACAGTGAAGGACTGCAAAGCGCTCCTATCAGACAACAGAAGGACATTTAAGTGAGATTCAAAAAATACACTCCAGTTCAAAAATGAGAATGATTTTAGAAAAGTTAACAACTTGACTCAACTTTAAATGGCATTGTTACAGAGATTTAGTTTTTGTTTTTATGTGACAGAATAATTAGGAATAATTATTACATTATTCAAACGCCATAAGGAATCCTTTCTGGAAAGGGTTTTTCCTTAAAGACATCTTGATCTTTGAGCCTCTATGTAACATAGGAAACTTTGTTGGGGCTCAAAATGGCCTAGGAGCCCTAAAGCTTGGTTTATGCTTGACACATTTACTTTCAGCTTGGTGATGCGGCTCGCGGATGGAACGTGCTTCACAACTCGCAGCGCTTATGGTTCGTGCGGCTTGTCTCTGCGGTGAGCCAATATTCTCCCAAACTGTAGGGGGCAGCATGGAGCTCTACGGCATGCATCCAACACTACACCATAGTAGAAGTAAAAATTACTGTTGTTTACAACATGGCATTTCAGTATTTTTGAACAGCGTTCTCGTCTTTTCCGACAGTGCGAGCTGTTTCTCTCCAAGAATAATTAAAAACATGTTGATCACGGTGATCTTTGAGAGCCGAATCATACAAATGTCTGTATTTACCAACCTCTGCCATACTAGTTCTTGCCGGTCCGCCATGTTTTTCCGCGTCCGACCGTCCGCGTGGTAAGAAAATTTCCTAGGTGCGCGGTGCGGATACTTTGGGCCGTGCGGAGGCGCGGTGGAGGGGCGTGGTTGTTAAAATGATGCAATTTCGCCGCGCAGAGCCGTGTGAACCTCGCGGATGCGTCAAGCATAAACCAAGCTTTAAGCAACCCCATAATAAAACATTTATATATTGCGGACGCTGAATTGAATTCAATTCAAGATTATTTACATAGCGCCAAACCATGACAAGAGTCTCCAGTCTCAAGGGCCTTCACATAGTAAACATTCCAATTCAGGTCAGGTCATTAAGCCAATCAGTAAAAAGTTTCCTATATATGAACGCAGCAGGTTGCATCGAGTCACTGACTAGTGTCAGAGACTTTACAGCAATCCTCATACTAAGCATGCATGCAGCGACAGTGGAGAGGAAAACTCCCTTTTAACAGGAAGAAACCTCCAGAGGATCCTGGCTCCGTATAAGCAGCCATCCTCCACACTGAAGTGGGTTAGGATATGCAAATTTAAGTGTGTGTGTGTGTGTGTTTGTGTGTGTGTCTATGATGTGCTAAACCAGCTTCTCTTAGAACAAACCGTTTCTCTGTGGCCTTTACAACGTTACTCGTCTGTATAGAAAAGCAGGATGGAGATGGCACAAGCTTTTAGGTACGCTAAGTTAAATGATAAATGACACACTTGAATAGCGCCTCTCAGAGTAAGGACTCCGAAGAGCTTTACACTACAGCGTATCATTCATCCGTTCACACACACATTCACACACTGATGGTGATGAGCTACGATGTAGCCACAGCTGCCCTGGGGCACACTGAGTTAAGGTGTCTTGCCCAAGGACACAACAGCAGAATTCTCCGTCCGGAGCCAGGATCGAACTTGCAACCTTCCGATTACTGGGCAATGCGCTTAACCTGCTGAGCTACTAGACACCCCAAGCTGCATGTACCCCAACTCTAAACCAACAACAACAAGGAAAATGTGGTTTGGAATAATAGGATCCCTTTAAAATGTTCTCCCAAAAAACTGGTAAATAAAAAAAATTAGAAAATAAAGATTTTTTTTTCCTTCTCAGTGGTCTCCACTTACTTTGTTATGACATGCAACAAGTGATCCGTTAGCACCGCCTCCTGCACCTTCTCTGGATACTGATAGGTGGAGAGCAGCTCAACTCCGCCCCTCAGACTGTACAGGTAACCAGCGTTGGGGAGAGAGAAGAAACAGAACACGCACGCTGGCTCATCCAGAAGTGGCGACTGGTTACCTGGAAATGAACAAACTATTAATATGTAAAACCAGAACAGAACGACGCGATCCCTCTGATCAGCCCTTCTTCATGTCCCTAGCTCCCGCTGTAAGCCCCGCGGGGAGCGCGCTTTTTCCGTTTGTGCACCGAAGCTCTGGAACCACTCGCCCCTCCCCATCAGACTCTCTTCCTCTCTTTCCCTTTGTTTAAAAACTCACTTTTACTCTCTTGCTTTTAATTCAGTCTAACTTATTCTCTTTTTTTCCTTTTCTTTTCTATTTGTATTACTCGATTTTAATGGATTTAGTTTTTATTTTTGATTTTATTATGTGCTTTTGTTCAGCACTTTGCCTCTCATGCCGTGTTAAAATGTGCTATACAAATAAACTTGGTATAGTAATTGTTTATTTTATCTTTTTATTTAAATGCTCTTTTCAAAATCAGGTTAGTAAAGCTCCACTTTGGCTGGATCCACTGGCGGTTTTTAACAGGGGCCCACAGGGGCCTGGGCCCCTATAGAACCGGCCCTGCCCCATTATGGCCCCTGTGCTGAAGAGATCATATTTTTCTTCCCCGCGCTGCCTCGGAGACGGGAACTAATGCGCTGCAGCGTTTCAAACGGAGCCTTTAGAGCGCAGCACACTCTGTGGACAGAACTGTTTACCCGGTG
This sequence comes from Nothobranchius furzeri, assembly GCF_043380555.1. Taxonomy (NCBI): domain Eukaryota; kingdom Metazoa; phylum Chordata; class Actinopteri; order Cyprinodontiformes; family Nothobranchiidae; genus Nothobranchius; species Nothobranchius furzeri. Next base: position 73,095,986 of record NC_091748.1, read on the forward strand.
GATTTTTGAATAAAAGATTAAAAATAGTTAAATGGGACCCAAAGAAATCCTTGAGGATGACTAAAGGAAAAGACGCGGAGAGACAAAGGCAAGCAATGCAGTTTATTTTCCTGACATCAATGAATTTCCTTTTGGCAAAATTGTGCACAAGCACAAAATTTGTCATATGGTGACGACAAAAAAGAATTTTGATATTGCACTAATTTTTCCCTTTTTTTCTTGCGCCCCCATGAAAAAAATACTGGCCCCACTGTGGCCCCCCTGGAAAATTTGGCCTAGAACCGCCCCTGGCTGGATCACTCACTGGTGAACAGCGGGTAGAGCTGCAGTGAGTGGAGCTGCATCTCCTCCACGCTGCAGCCTTGAAAGAACTCAGGAGAGAAACGCCTGCAGAAAAGAAGTCACTCAATTTAAACACACAGCAATAATCAAATATTCTCACAGTAAATAGCAAAGTTACACCCTAATCCACCTGAAAAGGACATAGGTCCTGGTGTACCGTCTCCCGTCCTCCAGTCCAGTGTTTTCAACGCCGACCACGACGTCGCAGTCTTCTGCTCGATTCCCGAGCAGCTCCTGGTGTCGCGGAATCAGCAGAAAATCACTCTGGTCCTCCAGATAATCGCCTGCACATTTAAGCACACGCATTTCAAACAATCCCTCTTGTCCTCCATGGCATGTTACATACTCGTGTAGCAGATGATGTTTGGTGCTTGTAGATAAAAAAAAAAAAAAAAAGAACACTCCTACATTTCTGGTCTCTTGCTCTTTTGATATTTAGGCTGAACACAAATTAGCCTTGAAGCTGAAACTAGAATATGATTGATCAATTTTCATTTCCGTACAAGCAAAGCACAAGTTTTAGACAGCAACTGTTTATTTGACCTCGTTCATGGTACACTTCTGATCCTACACGCTAAACCTGAGCTACTAAATAACGACAGAGCCCAAAGGCTTTCCGTCTGTTTTGTTATACCGCTCGGGTGTGCATCCGAGGATTCTTGCATGGTTGGCTCAGATGTCACCTCCAGCTTCAGCACCAGCACCTCCAGCTCTGCCTGCACAGCCACAAACCCTCCACACAGCGCCACCTGGGGATTTTAATGGGTTTAATATTGTAAGGTTATGAAGTTCATGGTTTTCAACTCCATACAGCTGCCCGGTGCACAATAACACCACAATAACACCGGGTAGAAAAACCAAGGTCGGGTGTTCCTCAGACTGTTTACATTCCAGGAGAAGAGTCCGAAGGAGAAGAAGAAACTTTACTTAATCAAAGTACTTTATTTGTGATTAAAATTATTAAGCAAAACAGATGTTGATCAACAATAATCAAGTGAATGATCTGTGAAATAAATATGTCATGAATTATGTTTAATGAAACCAGGACTACGGTGCAGACATACTGATCCTCATCTCCATAGAAACGCATGACACATTGTTCCAACCAATCAGAGCTTTCGGCTGCCGCAGGAGAATCTGGTGTTGACTTCAAGTGTCCAATCTACTTTACTGAAACTTATCAACAATTCAGAGATATAAAACAAGGCAACGCCATTTTAAGTCAGTTCCATTTTGACTTCAGTTCTGTTCACCATCATCCTAAAGACAAGCGCAGCCTGGCCGGATGCGTTTTCTTTAAACTAAGAACTGTGAAACGGGAGATTTTCGTCGTTTAACAACCAGACGACGTCCTTTCAAAATAAGAGCACCTGCTGACGCCGCTGAACGGTACCGGGGTCAACCCTCCAGACGGGCTTTGAAACGTTGTGACCGCTGCACCGACAGCTCCACCGTACATCCGAGGTTTCCAGACCTGGCAATTCCTGATCTACTTGGGAGACCCCACTGGGTACGTACACGGCAAAATAGCGGCTCATGTCATCACTTTATAAGCCTCGTGATACCTAGTCATAACAAAGACGACCAGATTCGATTACGTCATCCTAGAGAATCTGAACCAGATACACACACTCACACACACGCACCAACACAACATCCGAATCCATTCTCATCCATCACAGAGTCCTGGTAGATTGTTTAGAATTTATAATTCAGAAATTAAAGATTCTCAAACGATCTCATATCTCTCTCTTTTATTGTCTCAAAGTCAATACAGAGTGTTTAATTAAACTCCCTGGTGATAAAAACAGCCTATTCTTCTGTTTATAAAAGTGAACTACTAACAGTGTATTAAAATACAACTTTGGTTAGTTACATCACTTTGATTCCGTTACAATATTCACACACACAAAAAATACAGCTATTAGCCCTTTGTTTCCAAAGTTATTTAATCCGAGCTGCAAAGCATTTCATTCAGCTTACATTTATCTGTTTGGAGGGGGTAAAGTGTTCTCTTAATATTTCAACATTAAAATCTCCATTTTCTTCGAGAGGTTTATTTAGGCAGTTTTGACGGCCTGCTGTAAATACTCTTATTGGATCTAATCAGTGAAAATGTTGAGAGGAGAATGTAAGGAACAATTTTGAAGGCAACTAGGCAACTTTTTTATATTTTTAAATCTTTTTCTTGAGCCAGTATGTGCTAAAATGACCTTTAGAGGGCTAATGAAATGTCACTCAGCCCCCCACCACCCACTGTGGCCAGAATACCGCACTTGCAACTCGAGAGTGCCGGTCCAGTCCCTGTTGAACTTGGTAAATGTGGAGCTGACATGTCAGCGCTGGAGTCTGCTTTCAGCACAGTCCCTGCATGTTTTAGATCATGAACACAGCTGATTTGTTTGATTTAGTGATGAATCACTCCTGTAGACACTAATGAAGGCTGAGGAGACACTTCAGCTGTTAGATTAAGGTGGTAAAAAACGAATGCACAGCAAGGAGATGAGTTTCACTTTTGGTTTCATGACAGTGTGATAAAACTGACTCGAGGGGGTGCTAGCTAAGACTACCTAGTTTCCCTTTAAAGGTCTCATTTAGTTGAGTGTTGCAATACTTGTTCTGTATAAAATGTGATGAGTCGCTTTGAGCTGCATACACATGCTGAACATGAACAGATGGGGAAAGATCAGGTCAGAAACAGCCAGTCTCCGCTACATCACAGAGAAAATGGGGACTGCACACAGGAAGGCTTGATTTTCGGATCCAGGAGAGAGCAGAGCGCATCTCGGGTTGCTGAAGCTAACCATTAGCATTAGCAACTCCACAACATGGCAGATCACGTTCAGGCTTGTGTTGATAAAACATCTACGTTGTGCTATAAACCCAAGAATGTTAATAATTAGGGCAGCAAAATAGCTGTGCTGCTGTTAGCCAATCAGGGGTGATGTGATTGCATATCATGAATATTAATTAGAAACAATGGATCTTTTTGCCCCACCCACTCCTCTATCAATTCAATTCAATTCACGTTTATTTATATAGCGCCAAATCACGACAAGAGTCGTCTCAAGGCACTTCACAAAATAAACATTCCCATTCAGGTCAGTTCATTAAGCCAATCAGAGATCATGTTTCCTATATAAGGAACCCAGCAAATTGCATCAAGTCACTGACTAGTGTCAGTGACTTGATGCAATCCTCAGACCAAACATCCACCACCTGAAATAGGAGGGCAAGAGCTTTTTTCCCATAGAAAACAGCTGATAAGACGTTCATACTAGAGCCCACTGTACATGAATTGAAACGAGGAGAGAATGAGAAATCCAAATTCCAGCGTGGGTTTTACACCCCTCATCAATTTGTACACACTCCACAGAAATACTACAATCTTCAAGTCTTAGAGAGGGAAAAATAAAGCTGTCCTAGAGCAGATGACGGTTAAATGGTGAACCAAATCGAGGATCTAGATCGGGATTTTGAAGACTAAAATGTGAAGCAGGAACCGAACCAAGAATACGTTGAAAGTACCTGCTTAGGAGTCATTTTTGAAAGATGCAGGATGACTGAGCGTTCAAAATCCAGGAAGGAATCTTTCTGACAAGAACTGGAGGTCTGACCTGCGACTAAAAAAACAACAACTCAGCTGAGCCAAAAGAGTCACTTTGTATTACACAGGGTATCTGCAGGTTTCAGGGAGCCAAATTTAAGACTTTTTAAGACCACTTTGACCAAATTTAAGCTATTTTTTAAATTTTAAGCTATAATTTCCAGCTATTGCCTGGAACCGGTGCTAACCACGTCGCAAATGTGGGATTAGCCATCCAGTTACCATTAAACTTGCACTTCCCCATGGCGCAAGCTCCCACTAGTTTAACCAGCTAATGTGCTCATCTAAAAATAGCCCCCTTTCACAACCAACTGAATGTGTACGGTTCCGCTTACGCCAACATCATACACAAAAAATGCTGAACACTAGAAATTCACAAAAATTTTATAGAAATAAAATAATCTTGTTTATTGGGTCTTTGGAAATTTAAGACCTTTGGAAACTGTATTTAAGGATTATTTGTCATTTTTATGGATTTTCAAGGCCTTAAATTTGGAAAAGCAAATTTAAGACTTCTTAAGACTTTTTAAGGACCCGCGGATACCCTGATCACAAGTCCTTCTCCTCCAGTCGTCAGTTCTTCTTTTGGGTGGTTTAACTTTATTAGCAGTGCCTGAGACCTTCGACTAGACCTGATCAACACCTGCACTCACCTGGACTGCAGCTCTGCTGAGCACTGGACCAGAAACTCAGAGGGTTCTGCTGGTTCGGATTCTGCCATTAGATTTTTAAAGTTACACGAACATAAAAACGGATTAAACATAAGTGTACTTAAACTGGAGTAATAACCAAGTTCTTACCAAATTCTCCTCGTTCTGTCTCTTCAAGGTAAAAAGAACCAAAGTGTTCTCACAGCCGACCAGAAGATCTCCGGTCACAGAGCAACAGGCCACGGCGACAGGATGATCAGACAGCGGGATCTCGATAATCTCCGTCTGCACGCCGCCCCACGCCGACGCTCCACGCAGCAAGTGGCCCAGTAAACGCACCCCAATGCGGGCCTTCTCCTCCGCCTGAGCACAGCAACACATAAACGAACGGGAAAATGCAGATTTCAGAAGACAGAGGAGCGATTTAGTCATTGTAGCCTCCAGGAATGGTCAATTTTCATCTACAGTTTGACCTCTTCAGCATCTGGTCATTTGGAGACATAAGTCTTAACTGGTGCTATCAATCTGCAAGAAAGATACTGTTGCTTAGCCAAGGTCCCTCGCAAAGCTCCCTCTTATCTGAGACTGTTTTTTTATTCACAGAACAAGACGGATGAACAACATGAGCAACTAATCATATAATGAAATGGACAATAAGGTTAAATGAAATGTTTTGATTAATCTGTGCTTAAATTACTGAAGTTGAAATGAATATTATTATTACATTGAAAGAATAATCAGGATGAAATGAAATATATGACCCATATATTTAATCAGCACACTGACTGGACAAGACACATTCACCATATCTCCATGACGCAAGTATAACTTTACGTCACTGCACATAGATAATTTCTTATCCACAAAATCAGCATCTTCACATCTGAGGGAGGTGTGTATCTGAGTTTGTTGGCAAAACCCCTTTATAGGGAGAGTTCTGATTAGTCAGTAAACCAAATAATGGCCGTTATTAAAACAGCATCACTTCCTGAGTGATTCAGTTGAGCCCTACTCTGACTGGCCATCGGAGGGAAACTCTGCTCCCATCGCACCTTTTGACAAGCTGTCAAAACCTGTTGCATGCTACAGCTGATACCGCATATGGTTCCTTCAGAATAAAGCTGAACCAGCTCTGACTCCTTAAGAGCCCTTCCATAGACGCAAATAACTACCTGTCGTGACCTGGAGAGGTCTCGAGACCGGTCTAGTTGGCACTGCGGTTTCTTCTACGGACTTCGGTACCTTTGGGGTCCCCGGACTTCAACACGCTCCGGATCTACCACGGGGGTCTCCGAGAGAGTACGTAGACTCGACAGATTGCGTCTGATGTGGTTTTATAAAGCATCAATGATAGTTCATAGCAGCCCAAACTCACTCCCACTCAGAACTCAGTTTCTCCAGATATGAGGGTTCTGATAACATCACATTCACACTTCATCACACCTCACCTTACATCCACTTAGATTCATTCATCACATAAAAGTGTTTCCTAGTTGTCATGTTTTTAATTGTTTAGAAAAAAAAATTCTTACTTTTATAAACTTGACTCTCTCTCTGAATTAATACGAAGTGTCTGACGATCCCTGAATAAACAAAGAATTCTAAATCTTCTGGTTAAACATTCAACGACCAATCAGACTGGATTTCCATATTTATATAGAAATGCACATCTTATTGGTCAAATGTAGTCTAGTATGTTGAGCGTTAAAAGCACCCAAAGTAAATACGTATGCTATTCCTACATCGTTCACACCACATTACAGACAATTGTGACAGTAAACAACAAGCAAATATTATAAGGCTTCTAAATTTTATAAAAAAACAAATGTTTTACCTTTAAAAAGGAATAATGTCTTCACCCCCAGTAAGAATGAATTCTACTCAAACAGCAGATCAAAGAAAAGCAGCTCTTTAATGAGGATTTAAGGCTTTTTCTCTTCATTAATTAAGTAAGAAGGAATCCTAAATAATAATTAAAAATCTCAAACCTGTTCAAAGCTGTCAGATGTCTCAGTTTTGTGTTTTGCTGCAGCATACCTGACAGCGCCAGTTTGTGTAGGCTCTCAGGTAGATGGCGCTATTCTTTTCCTCAATAGTTACCAAGTAGTCTCCTGGAGGGAAAAACAGGGAAGAAAGGATGTCACGACCACTCGTTGTGTCTAATTATTGCTGCAGAGGAGAAGAAAGAAGGCCTGAACCTATTTTACTGTGCTGGATTTTCCTCACAGCTCCCATGGTGGCAAAGCGACAGATGAGAGGGCAGCCCTCCTCCTCCAGGCTGTAGGCCTCCACCTGGGTGCAGGTGTAAGATGTCAGCAAGATGTCCACAAATGCACTTCTTTCTAAATATTTAGCATCATATTATTTCTAATGAGGAAAAGTGGCTCTGAAAATTAGTGAGTCTTTTTAGTAACCTTGCATCCTCCCGTCGCCACCACAATCAGCGCTCCGCCTCCACAGCAAACCAATCCAGGTTCCTGCTCCACCTGGGCCAAGGAGAGGGGAAGAGCTTCAGACCGCCTCTGGTGATTATTTCCATCATCAGTCAAGTCCATGGATGCTAAACCTACCTGAACAATCTGCTGGGAGGTGAAGGGATGGCAGTTGTACACGTGCACCATGTTTGGTCCTTGCTATGCTGAGATTCTTATTTGGAGGCTTCATCCAAATCAATGCAAACAGTAGCTGCAAAATATGAACATTAAACTAGTTGTAACACTTGTTTTGACCAAGGAAAGGTTTGAAATGTTTCAAATACATCCAGTGGCGGAGCCAGAACGTAGCAAATGGGTGGGCCTAGAAAAATCTGGATGACCCCAATTAATTTCAAAGCTCATATGAGATGTGCACCGCGTGCGTGCACATCAAAATTACATGTTTTAATAAAATCTCTCAAGCCACAAATAACCTTATGATAGAAGATTATTTATTAGATACTCATTCCATGGATCTCTGTTAAATTTCAATTTTAAGGACTGTTACCGACGCTGGACTCCCGCTCTGAGCCAAGACCTGCACACTCTCTCGTGTGAACTTTCAGGACCTCGGACAGGTTCTAATCTCAGCCAGGCGTGCTGCCGTGCTCGTCTCAGCGTCCTAGCTGCAGGCTATCAGCTAAGAGGTGAAGATCCAAAAGACCGCAGCTTGCCAGAGGTCACCGCATGTTTCAAAAATCTGGATTTTTGACTGTTCTTCATGCTCCAGATAGCTCAGGATGCAGCAGGAGGTGGTGCAAAACCAGAGATCAGATCAGATGATTCTCAGCAACCCTAACCCTAACCACCAGGGAATAATCAGCAAGCACGATCCACGCGCGCACACACACACACACACACACACACACACCCTGGGCCATTTTCATCTGTACCGGGTCGGCCCGGGCCGGGTAGCCCCAGTTGGCCCCAGCCTGGCCCGGTTGATTCCACACATCCTTGTCTTAAGCCCATGTGGGCTGATTCTACCCACCAATCAGAGGCTTGCTCTAATGGAAGGTGTGAATTATCTGTCAGCAGTGGGTGTGTTGGTCCTAGTCGGCCTGAAGCAGACCCCCTCGAGAAGAGGGCTGAGAATGAGCCTTGGTTGGCCCGGAAAAATACCAGACCACCCAGATATGTAAACAACCTACGTTACCCGGCCCGGACCAAACCGGTACAGATGGGAATGGCCCATAAGCAGCATACACCTCCGACCACACCCTCTCTCCTCACCGGCTCTCAAGGGCTCTGTCTCATTCAGGACCATGGACAGCGATGCGCCGACGCGGTTCGGGATCTTCCACCGTAACCCCCGGTCCAGATAACAACAACAACAATAACATGAACAGAACCAAATAAAATAGCCTTAGAGGACTAAAGCAGACCCGACGAGATACCCGGATGAAACGATTCGTTTCCTTTAACGTAAGTGCGAGGAAAAGCATCAGATAAAAGGTCCTTGCGTGTCCGATGCGTGCTGCGCGTCTGTCTCCCCCTCCCACCCAGTCCTTTCTCAGTTTACACCGCTGACAATATCAATCATGTCATCCGCAGACTCCGGGAAATGCCCGGTTCAGCTGCGAGAAGTCCAGGACAGGAGGACGTTTCTGAGGAAAAAAAAATCATGAACCTCACTGGGTGTCAGGGATGGCATCAGAATATTTTCTCTGCGGTAGGTTAATAGTTGCTTAGTGCCAGTAAGCAGGTGCCAATTCACTTTTTTTTATATAAAAGACCAAATTACAACTCCAACAAGCAAACTGGAAAACTTATTCATAATATGATTAAAATTAATACCAGATATAGAAGTTAAAGTATTTTTATTACACAGTGAAAAAAGTGCTCATTCATTAAAGTAATAATTTTATTTTGTAATTGTTGTTACAACATAACTGGGGTTGCTAAGCAGTTGCTTGCTTGGCCACATCTTGGTGTTGCTATAGCAACACCAAGGTACTGCCTGGCCCTGCCCCTAGTGGGTGCGCACTCTGTAGACCCACCCATAGCTCCGCCCCCGAATACATCATTTTGCTAAAATAACCCTGGAATTTCTGTTTATATATTTATTTTACTCATGTTGTGCAGAGAAGAGGTTCATCCACACACTAAACTACAGAACATTGTAATAAAACAGGCAGCAAGAAGAAAGTCGTGCTTAAATAAACAAGCAAACCGCATAAATAACCTGACATCATGATATTTCATTATTAGACAACCATGTCATGAAGTGTATTAACTAATTCAAAGTCAAGTATCCATATGAAGTCTTATCACTAAAGAAATGTGTCAATTAACTCACATAAAAATGACTTTTGCTGTGAAACTCTAAATAAAAAATATAGTTTAAAGAGTTTATCCAAAGTAAAAACCTAATTTGAATAGAGGAAGTCCGTTTAAAAGTGAAAGTATCCACACAAGAAACCAAACTAACAAGAAGACGTTTATAAAACTGCCATGACTGTGTCTTTGGCCATGAAACCAGGCAATGGGCGTTTCTCTCTAATCGATATCACATGCTGCGGTCTTGTGATCAGCAGCAGCTCCGCAGCTCTCACCTCTAATCTTCTCTGGTTTGACTTTATCGCCTGCTCATCGATACTCCTGCTCCTCGGACTGATGATTAGCGGAAAGTAAATGTTTTTGTGAAGCACCGACGTCTAGAACAAAACTCCCACCTCGTCTTTCTTCCTCATCGAGCGACTCTGCTGCAGTTTATTGATTTCACGCTGCAAAGCAGGAAGTGAACTTCACCCGCAACAACAGAACGCCCCGCCCCTCTCACCTCTGATTGGCTGATTGACCGGCTTGTTCGGTGTTCTTATTGGTTGTTGAGTAGCCACTGAAAGGAAAGATGAAGCGGGCGCCGCACTGCTCCAGCGCTCCAGCATGTCGGTGTCGATAGTGTCGGTCATCGGTGTCGGTCGGTACAGGATCTGCTCGGGGTCCTTCGACTGCCGATGACGTCATATTACTGCAAATCTACTCGGCGACGGCTTTCACCATATTTATATGTCGATGGCTTTCATTTTGGAAAGACATCAGCAGTTTTGTTAATAAATTCTTGCTTGTTAACACCTAAATGTTTTCTTTATAGTTGTAATTTGTTAATAAAACACCATATTATCTTTGTTTTGTAAAGAATGTGAAACTTCATAAAACCAACATCGGACTGACAAAAATCAGAACAGTTCTTATATGTGAAGCCATATCTGTTTGTATTAATGTGGAGTTTGTCTGTATATTTCCTTAGTTGTTATCTAAACATGGACGTCACTAGGATTGAGAGATAGGGGGGGCTTAGCCCCAGGTGCTTGACCTTGAACATTTTTTGTCACACCCTGCAAAAACTTTGTCAATTAATTCATTATCTGAAGAACATTTAACAAAACCTATTATTTTATCACTTTCTTTTCCTTTCCTACCTTTGTGCATTTTCTCTCTTCTTTTTATAAAAAATAACACTTAATGAGTTCATTAGTGGGGTCTATGTTGAAGAAAGATTTTATATAAGTCCATTAAAAATGAGATATGTTATATTTCCAAATAAAGCTATTCATTTCAGTCTACTGCACTTAACAGGGGGAAATGTTGCTGTCATTTGTTTAATTTGTTTAATTACAACTTGCTTAATTATAAATGTTACTGAAATATGACAAAGAACAAATGAATAATTGTCAAACTTTTATTCTGCCAAATGAGTGTGCAGTTGACAGTTTTAAAATATGAATAACACTGATATGATATGGAATAAGGAGTATGTAATTAAAAATTACAAGACAAAATAACAGTATATATAAAAATTAGGGCTGGGACTTGATTAAAAATTTTAATCTAATTAATTAGAGGCTTTGTAATTAATTAATCTAAATTAATCGCATTTTAATCGTTCAGGAAAATGTGCTCTCAAAGCAAAACTTAATTAAAATTATGAGACAGAGAATTAAACATTAGACATGGTTATTACTGTAAAACTAAAGCTTTTAATAAAAAAATGCATTTTAATTAATCAAATGACACTGTGTGATATGAAACAAAATACAAATCAACTAAAATTTATAATTACAAATAGAAAACGCCTGCAAAGGGTTCCTGAGCCTTTAAATAGTCTCTCTGTCTAGTTGAATTACTGAAATAAATTTGACTTTGCACCAGATTCTAATTTTTCCAGATTCTCATTTTTCCAGTTTCACTTGTTTGTATAATTGGGAGTTTTGGCAAAGTTCAAACTAAAACGTGCTGTGTGTGTGTGTGTGTGTGTGTGTGTGTGTGTGTGTGTGTGTGTGTGTGTGTGTGTGTGTGTGTGTGTGTGTGTGTGTGTGTGTGTGTGTGTTGCAAGCTGGTGTGAAAGGCATTCTGTCCATCTCTAAAACTACAACATCTAGACCAGGGCTTCTCAACCTTTTTCAGCTATGTCCCATGCAGAGAAACGGAAAGTTTTTTGATTAAAAAAATCATAATTATTTAATTTAATACAAATATGTCATAAAAAATGTTTTTAGCTATTAGCAACGAGATATTGTAGGAAGCTAATCCTCGGTCCAGTAAATTCGAGCTTCGAGCAACCATACTGCTAATGCTACCTCTCTTAGAGTGTCTCTCTTTAATTACCTGAAAATAGTTCAGTTCTTTTGAAGCTTTGTCTGGATGCATTTTGGACAAGTGCTCCTTAAGCCGGGAGGGTTTCATTGCGTCTGGATTCTAGACACTTAAAAACCTGGACTAGATCATGGCCATGTCCGTGATGAGCCAGGTCTGCGCAGCAGGGGCGCCTCCAGAAAATTTTGATATTTCAGCAATTTGGCCACCCCTCGGGGGCACCCTTGCAGCGCAGATTAGATCACCGGTGATCGGCCTGCACTGCAGTGCTTGCAGGTGGAATCGAATACCCTTGATATGACGTCTGTGATGTTCACAGATTTCTTTTTGACATTTGTCTTCAAATAGAAATTGCTTGAAGCCAGAATGATGTTTAAAACCCAAATCTTTTTAATTGTTTAGAGCCAACGTTAAGACTAATTGATTTAATCAACAATATTTACACAGACATTAGAAAAGAATAATGATGAACTTTTTAGAATGTCGTTTGTGTAAAACTACTAAGTCACCACAGGGGGGCGACTGTTGCCCCGAAGAACCTTTATTTTCAATGAACATTTCAACTAAATTCTTTTAAACACAGTTTAAGATTTTATCATGATTTAAGTCAAATTGAAATGTAAAAATTCTCTAAAGATAATATAATATCTTGGGAAATTATAGTTGATTTGGATGCTTAAAGATGATTTATAGTTAAATAAAAATGTTATGTACTATGGGCCAGATTGATCTTTTTTGAATCAAACATCATATTTATGATGCAAACAGTGATAGCCTAATTAATGCTTTTATTTCCTTAAAACATATAATTGTTTTCTATAGAACATTTAAGGTTTACTTGGCTTCCTGCAAATTTCAATGGTATTGTAAAGTTGTATTGACACTAAATAAATTGTGAAAGGGTGATTTTAAGAAGCTTAAGATCATTCTCACTCAATCACTGTTTAGCATTTTATTGAATAAATCATTCTTTTGTGTTTTGGATTTTTAGATTATGACATCACATTTGTTTCTTCCATCAAATAACATAACCATTGGAAAATACATGTTTGGGTTATTGTAGAAGAAGAAGAAGAAGAAGAAGAAGAAGAAATGATCTTTTCTATAGCGCCTCTCAAGATAAAAATCACGAGGCACTTCACAAAAACAAAAAATGTAAAAATGTAAAAAAAAATTTTAGAAAATGTTTAAAAATATATTTAAAATGAGCAAAAATAGACAATTGTTATTAAAAAATGTAAGGAAAGAGAGAGAGTGAATAGGAAAGAGGAAAATCAGTGGATCCTGAGAAAGATGGAATAGGTGGGGAGAGCAGAATAAAGAGAGAGCGGTGAAGAAGGTCATACAAAAGCCAGCTTGAACAGGTGAGTCTTCAGCTGCTTTTTGAAGGAGACCACTGAGTCCACTGATCTCAGGCTCAGGGGGAGAGAGGTCCAGAGTCTGGGGGCCACAGCAGCAAATGATCCGTCACCTTTGGTCTTTAGCCTGGTGCTGCACAACCAGTAGACTTTGATCATTGGACCTCAGGGACCTGCTGGGGGTGTAGGGACTAAGAAGATCACCAATGTAAGATGGTGCTTGTCCATGTAAGACCCTATAGACCAGAACCAGGATCTTGAAATGAACCCTGAAGTTGACTGGCAGCCAGTGAAGCTGGAGGAGAAGAGGGGTGATGTGATTGGGTGATAGGGGTGATTGTAATGTTACTACTTTACCACCAGAGGGCGATAGATAACAAGCAGACCAAATACAAAAAATGAAGTAAATGTTCACACAATATTTTAGAAATATGACTTCAAATTGCACTTAATAAAAGCCAGATTAAAATAAAGCCAAGCATGGTTTATTATTTAGAGCCAAAGTAAAAAAAATATTGCATGAAATTTTAACATAAACATTAAAAATTAATTATTAATTTTAGTAAAGATATTTTGTGTAAGACAACAAAAAGTGATATTTTTTAATTGAAAATTCAACAAAACATCATGATAATATGAGCAAAAACAACATGTGCGTTTAGATTTTAAAGGTCAGTCGGATTAAATCACAACAAATATGGAAAAATGCTTCGTTGTACAGACAAAACTAAACTGAGATCTTAGACAATAAAGCACAGAGCTGAAAAATAAATTTCAACAAAAACTAAATCAAGTCTGTTTGGCTGAACGCATTTCTCTATTAAAATAGACTCCTGAAGAAACATATTCATGTAGAAAAATACGTGTTTAGCCTATCAGATAGCACGCGCTGTGCCAGATTTATGTCTTCAAAGTCAAACATCGTTAATGACTTTTTACTGAGTGAAAAAAAAATCAACCAAACATTAAAAGAATCTCATTTTGAAAAGTTGTTGTAATACCACCAAATAGCCACACGGTGAAGACCTATTTCTTTGATTATTCAGTGCTATTTTTGGTTTCTGTTTTTACCATCGACATGGTTTTTACCCAACACGCTGTAACTGTGCACAATTACTTTTTTATAGCGTTCATTAATTCAATTCAAGTTTATTTATATAGCGCCAAATCATGACAAGAGTCATTTCAAGGCACTTCACATAATAAACATTCCAATACATTATTATTAAGCCAATCAGAAAAAAGTTTCCTATATAAGGAACCCAGCAAATTGCATCAAGTCACTGACTAGTGTCAGAGACTTTACAGCAACTAAGCAAGCATGCAGCGACGGTGGAGAGAAAAAATCCCTTTTAACAGGAAGAAACCTCCAGAGGATCCTGGCTCAGTATAAGCAGCCATCCACCACGACTCACTGGGGATCGAGAAGACAGAGCACACACACACACACACACACACACACACACACACACACACACACACACACACACACACACACACACACTGTTTTTGTGAACTTTAGAGTTCACTTGATTTCCCCAAAAACCTCAACGGGGTTGTAAAATAGCAACGACACTAAATATATTTTTGTTACAATATTTGATTGTGTTTTGCGTGAATCCGTCAGATAACGCAACCTATTGACTGGTTTATTTGTTGTAAGAATAACATATTTCCACCAGAGGGCGATGAGTGTACAAATGGCGCAAATGACCAAACAGAGCGTGTTTTTGCACCACAAATGATGTGCAGTTTCTGTTTCAGAAGTAAATAAATAAACAGCAAAGTACAATGAAAAAACACACGCTTCTTCCTTCTTTGTGTATTTTTGCTCAGATTTTTTTTACTTCCTGTAAATGTGACTTTGTTCTTGATTTTACATGGAAAATAAAATATAGAAAATAATAATAATAAATATAATATACAAATATGAATTTATAAAGAAAACAACGTAAGAAAATTACCTGTAGTGTGACCAAATGTGTCGTTGTTTCCCAACAAAGGCATCTTTTATTTTACGCACCCAAAAACATTTCTGTATTTATTTATAAGACACTGCACATTTTAGGCTCTGGTTTGTTATTTGCTTCCGGTTTCACTCACTAAATAACTAAAACCTTTAATAATCTTGATTTAATTTTCATAAGTACAAATTTCCCAAGCAGATCATAAAAATAAATTTGGTGCATTCCAGCTGGATGTTTACTAATCAGCGCCACGCACCTTGATTAGCACTGACTCCTTCTCTGCTGCCACCCATCACCAGGAAACGTTAAAGTCACCTTCTAACATCCTCATTTTTTATTGGTCGGTGCAATCACGCGCACTTGATGCGGAAAAGTTTTATCACCGTGCGTGAAGGCAGAAACCCCTACCAGTGCAGTCAGAGGGTTCGGCTTGTGTTTTTGCAGACTCCTTCTGCTGAAGTGTCGACAGTTTCTCATCCACCGACTGAACTTTACAGCTCATAACGGAGCTGAGCGGAGCTCTCACCGAAGGGCTCCTAGGCTATCATCTAGTGCAGCTGCAGCAGGTTAAATGCAGCTCCGGAGTCTGTCTGCAACAAGGTGAGGCAGGTTTTCTTCTGGCATAACCATTAGAAATGCACAACAATCTAGAGAATGCATTCACCAGGTAGGATGCATTTTAAGCAGAGCTGCATGGAGTTAATTTTGACTTGACATGAAAAAACGGTGAAAAAAAAAAGAAAATAACATTTGACTTGACCTTTGAAATAGATTTTGCACAGTTTATTTAACTTTTAAAACATTATTTTAAACAACGTTGTTGCACTTTGGCATCTTATCATATAACACCGTCTTTTTATTGAGATTGCATAACCTGTAGGGAAAATTATCCAAGTGAATGAATTTAAGGGATCCACTTCACCCTGTTTGTCCTTCTCCAGAGTTTATTCAGTAAATTCAACATTTTCCTCAGAGCAAACGCAATATTGCTTTTCTTCTCTTCCTTTATTTGATAGCTGTTGCAAAGTATCACAGCTGTGTGTGTGTGTGTGTGTGTGTTTTGGTAAATGGTAAATGGCCTGTATTTGATATAGCGCCTTCTAGAGTCATGGAACCCCTCAAGGAGCTTTACAACACAATCAGTCATTCACCCATTCACACACACATTCACACACTGGTGGGGATGAGCTACGATGTAGCTACAGCTGCCCTGGGGCGCACTGACAGAGGCGAGGCTGCCGAGCACTAGCGCCACCGGTCCCTCCGACCACCACCAGCAGGCAAGGGGGGGTTAAGTGTCTTGCCCAAGGACACAACGACAGCGACAGACTGAGCGGGGCTCGAACCTGCAACCTTCCGATTACGGGGCGAGCCCTTTACTCCTGTGCCACCGTCGTACAAACATAATTTTTATGACTAATTGCTGAGACGAACCAATCTAATAACAGCAAAATTTATTTCCTGATTGTCAAGCAAGGCCGATCAGCAATAGAGAAGGAACAAGAGGCAAATGTATTGTTTGTATTGCTATTTACACACATAAGATATTCCAAATCCAAAGTGCTGATGGGTTAGGGTTAGTTGTGTGATGTTAGCCCGTCTGCTTGGAGAAGACGGTGAAAGTCATTTAGCATTTAACAGAAATCAGATGTTTGCTGCTGTGTGGCTTCTCAGCTGCAGGCCCAGCCATGTTTGATATGCACCTGTGTGTTAGAGACTGAGAAACAGAGATCTGAGTTTTTGGTTTTATCAACTGCCTCCGGCCATGTCTGTGTGCTTGTATAGCAAAGATGTTTTAACCCTTTATGGAAAAATATAGCAATACGAGGTAAATGTGATGGCAAAATGGACATGAAGCGTTTGCACAAACACGATGGGGTGACAGGAGAGAGGAAGTAGACGTCAGAAAAAGAGAGGAGAGACGATGATGACGATGATGATGATGGGAGTTGAGAAGACCTAAAATGCTGGAAACGGGTTGGTCCTCTCAGTAGCAAACATAAACCGAGTGTCTTGTTTGATTTCAGCTGCTGGGAAAGTTTTCAGAACCCACCGATAAACGGGTTCCACAGACAGCTTCAGACATGTTCTCAGCTCTCTAATCACAGGGAGAAAATAATACTTCACCCAAGCCACGTGATGCATTATACCGCTGAGATTCCTAAAATCCTTCCAAACCTTTTCTTCCTTTCTCCATCAGCACACAACTGGAACTGGATTACTCCCCATTTAACACCTTTGAGTCTGTTCAGAAAACAAACGAACAAATGAATGAACAAGCTCATTTCAATCACACACACTTGTATAGAAGTGTTATATTATTCTGAGTTCCTTATTGCACACAATCACAGTTTGAGTTTCTTACATTCACATTTATTGTAGCTTTCACAACTGGAATTAGGATTTTCTGAAGCCAAAGCTTACAGCTCTTCATCCTTTGTTACGCAGTTTTCTTTCAGAAAGACAGAACGAATGACAGGGCAGTGATCTGGCTAAGTAAAAATAAACTCACACAATACAATAGAAAAGCTCTTCAAAGTTTTTACATTGTATTTACTTAATCATTTAATTATCCACTAACCTGTAAGCCAGAGGCGGATCTAGAAATTTGTACATCGAGGTGGTGGTGGTGGGGTGGGGGGTGGGGTGGGGGGGGGCAAAGAAGCCAGAGATCTTGGCAGGGTGGCAACATGGGTGACCCCCTCCCTCACTGAAGTCTATGTGAAAATCCCCTCTATGTAAACCGAAATAACTAAATATCCAATAAGCGTTTTAAAATATGCAGTCGTTATTTGTTCTTAAAGGAAAACTTTATAAATGAGGGAAAAAATATTCCACAAAATCAACACAGAAATAAATACATTTAGAGGATAGCTTAAGTTTAAAGTGATGATGTGTGTTTTCCATGGCGATAGGGGGCGGGAAATACATAAATCATTGCAAGCACCATATTTTTGTGTTAAATTAAGACCTTGCCTACGGATAACCATTAGGGTAAAAAATCCCTGGGAGCACAACCTCCAGCACAATGACAAGCACATCAGCTCCCTTTCATCACTGGCAACAAACAAAGAGGTACATGTGTAAATAATTTATGCACGGTGAAAGTTTTGTAACCGTTTGTTACAAATCAGGAAATGCATTTTGTCCTGGCTGTGGCTGGTTCACTAGCTCCTTTATTCCTCCCGTCTAATTACATGATGGGTTGCAGGTGAGCAGGGTTACTCTGCAGCCGAGGTAATTAGCTGGATGGAGTTTCCTTAAGTATCTCCCTAGCCTTCCAACAACCTGTGAAGAAGAAATGTGAACCCACAACCCCAGTACCTGACACCACCCCCCTCTCAACGGACGCCACCAGGCGGCCCAGAGCCACGAGCAGGCAGAGAGGCCTCAAAATCTGAGATGGCGCGGGTGCAAAATGAAGGACCGAGGCACCCAAGAGCCGGCCTCAGGGCCGTAGCCCTCCCAATCGACAAGGTATTGCAGGCCCCTACCGCGACGAAGGGAGTCCACGATCCGGCGAACCAACCAGGCGGGATGGCCATACACAAGCATGGTGGACGGAGGTGACAGAGATGTCCTTCTCATCAGCTGGAAAGAGAGGGGGTTGATAACCTAGGGACACCTCTAAGGGAGAGAGACCAGTGGCAGAGGAGACATGGGAATTGTGAGCATACTCCACCCAGGGCAGGAACAGGCTCCAGTCAGAGGAGTTGGATGAGGTCACACAACGGAGCGAGGCATCAAGTTCCTGATTCATACGTTCAGACTGACCGTTGGTTTGAGGGTGATATCCTGAAGAGAGACTGATCTGGGAACCAAGAGCTGAACAAAACTGCTTCCATTCCTGAGAGATAAACTGAGGGCCTCGATCCGAAAGAACGTCTTGAGGGATTCCATGTAGACGAAAGACGTGCTTGACTAGAAGTTGTGCAGTCTGGAAGGCGGTAGGAAGTTTTCTGAGGGGAATGAGATGGCAGGCTTTAGAAAATCTATCAATGACAGTCAGAATGGTAGTCATACCTTTCGAAAGTGGTAGACCGGTGACGAAATCCAAGGCAATATGTGACCATGGTCTTTTGGGAATGGATAGGGGTTGTAAGAGGCCAGAAGGAGGTTTGTTACCAGTCTTATTACAGTCACAGGTAGAGCAGACGAGAACATAGTCCCTTACATCTTTGTGAAGGGACGGCCACCAGAACCTTCGAGTGATCAGAGCTATGGTGCGGCTTGTGCCTGGGTGACAGGAGAACTTTGCTGTGTGAATCCAGTGAATGAGCTTGGAACGAACAGTAGAAGGAACATATGTCCGGTTGGTTGGTCCGGTGCCTGGGTCTGGTTCATCCTTAAGAGCCTGGGAAACGATATTCTCGATGTCCCAGGTTATGGCACCCACAGAACAACTGAGAGGGAGGATGTGGGCAGGAGGTTTGGAGCCTTCTTCTGCAGAGAATTGGCGGGAGAGTGCATCAGGTTTGGTATTTTTGGAGCCTGGACGGAATGAAATGGTTAGGTTAAACCGGGAGAAAAACGGGGACCATCGTGACTGGCGGGAATTGAGACGTTTGGCTGATTGCAGATATGACAGGTTTTTATTATCTGACCATACCAATACTGGTGTGTGGAGCCCTCCAACCAGCGATGCCATTCCTCCAAGACAATTTTAATGGCAAGGAGTTCTCGGTCTCCAACGTCATAGTTCCTTTCAGCTGGGCTCAACCTGCGAGAATAGAAGGCGCAGGGATGCAACTTTCCATCATGCACTGACCTTTGAGATAACACGGCACCTGCTCCGGTATCAGATGCTTCGACTTCCAGGATGAATTGCTTTTGAGGATCAGGTTGAACCAAGATGGGGGTAGAGGGAAACAGGTTTTTGAGAGCTGTGAAGGCGTGGTTGGCCTCAAGGGTCCATTCAAACTTGCTCTTGGTGGAGGTAAGGGCAGTTAATGGAGATGCAGTTTGGCTGTAATTCTTTATGAAGCGGCGGTAAAAGTTAGCAAACCCTAGAAAGCGTTGTAGCTGTTTTCGGTTTTCCGGGGTGGGCCAGTCTAGGACAGCTTTAATCTCGTCAGGGTCTGTACGCACCTGTCCAACCTCAAAGATGCATCATAGGAAACTCGCTTTTTTCAGCCTTAACATAGAGGCGGTTTTCGAGGAGACGTTGGAGAACCATGTGGACGTGTTTGTGGTGTTCAGCTAGGGTATCGGAGAAGATCAGGATATTGTCTAGATAGACAAAAACAAACCGGTTAATGAAATCACAGAGAACATCATTTATCATGGCTTGTAATACGGCGGGGGCGTTAGTGAGTCCGAAGGGCATAACTAGGTATTCATAATGACCAAGAGATGTCTGAAAGGCAGTTTTCCATTCGTCACCCTGACGGATGCGGACGAGATGATAAGCATTCCGAAGATCCACTTTGGTAAATATAGTAGCATTCTGCATAAGATCAAAGGTGGAGGAGATGAGAGGAAGAGGATATTTGTTTCTCACCGAGATCTGGTTCAGTCCATGATAATCAATGCAGGGCCTCAGGGAACTGTCTTTTTTGGATACAAAGAAAAATCCAGCACCGAGGGGAGAAGAGGAAGGACGAATCAGACCCGCAGACAGGGATTCTTTGATATAGGTCTCCATGGCTTCTCTTTCCGGTTGGGAGATGTTATATAGTCGGCTGGAGGGCAGGGGAGCTCCAGGCAGAAGGTCTATGGCACAGTCGTATAGTCTGTGAGGGGGTAAACAGGAGGCTTTTTGCTTATTAAATACCTGGGTCAGATCGTGAAAGATATCCGGGACATGAGGTAGGTCAGAGGTCTCAAGTTCTGTCTGGCTGATGGGAGCAGAGTTTGGGAGCAAGGCTGATTGGAGACAGAAGGAGTGGCAGAATGAGGACCAAGAATCGACACGGAGATTGTGCCAATTTAGCGAGGGGTTGTGTTTCTGCAGCCAGTTGAAT
Source organism: Nothobranchius furzeri (assembly GCF_043380555.1). Taxonomy (NCBI): domain Eukaryota; kingdom Metazoa; phylum Chordata; class Actinopteri; order Cyprinodontiformes; family Nothobranchiidae; genus Nothobranchius; species Nothobranchius furzeri. The sequence continues at coordinate 73,116,943 of NC_091748.1, forward strand.
CCTAGAACAATAGGAGACTGTTTAATATGGAAAAGCAAGAAGGACAGGGTTTCTACATGATTACCAGATACAATGAGTTTAACAGGTTCTGTTTTGTGTGTGATGAGGGGGAGAGGGTTGCCGTCCAAGGCAGAAACACGGATAGGAGAAGATAATGGAACATTTCTGAACTCACATTGACAGGCAAAGTTGGTATCGATGAGGTTCTGTTCACAACCGGAGTCTATGACTGCAGACAGAGTGAAGGAGTCGTCGGAGCTGAGTAGGGTGGCAGGGAGGAGGAGTCGGGGTTGATTCTGTAGGTAGTGATGGTCCGCCAGTGTCCCCGTGTCTACCGTCGGACCCTCTCTTTTGGGCGAATGGAACATGAAGAGATGATATGGCCGGAGGAGCCACAGTAGAGACATTGGTTGGCTTGGATTCGCCGCTGTCACTCCTCCTGTGTCAAGTGAATACAACCCAGCTGCATGGGTTCAGTTTCAACAGGATGAGAGCGAGGAGGAGAAGATGTGTTGAGGCTGGATCCAGAGGTTGTAGAGTAGGTGCTTGGCCGGAGTGTGGTCTTCTGGATTTTGTCTCTTACTTTATCCCTCAGGTGGTTGTCAAGCCTGAGAGCGAGTGTGATTAAGTCATTCAGGTTGTCAGGTTCATCTGGCAATTTTAGCTCGTCTCTCACCGGCACATTCAGTGCATGAAAAAACTCACTCATTAGTGACTCTTCGTTCCAGGTAGAAGAAGCGGCCAGGGTGCGGAATTCTATTGAGAATTCGGCCACTGATTTATTGCCCTGTTTTGCCCTCCATAATGCACTGGAGTATGTGGAGCGGTCAGCTTCCAGGTCAAAGGTTTGATTTAACTCCTCCACAAATGTATTAAAGGTGCAATTAAATCCACGGGCATTACGGAATCGGGCCTCAGCCCATCTTAAGACTTTTCCTTTCAACAATCCAATGATAAAAGAGATTTTTGAGTCATCATCCAGAAAGGAAAATGGTGAAGACTTAAACACAAGTGTGCATTGAAATAAGAAGCTCGCACCGCCACCCACTTCCCCTGCATATCGTTCGGGAACTGGGGCTGGAAAGTGATGAGAAGCTACTGTAGAGGTGGGTGTTGGATGGTCTGGAAAGGAAGCAGCGCCACCTTGTGGCTGAGGAGGGCTGAACTTGCTGGCTACATCGGACAAGAGAATTGTGATCTGATCCAGACGTTGGTTCGTGACAACTTGTTGGTCCCTAAGGTTTTGAAGAAATGAATCATGCATTTGTAAAAGATTATTTTGATCAGCTACCGATCTCCTAAGAGTCTCTGCGGGGTTGGTTTGGCCAGATTGTTCTTTCATGTTTTTTTTTTCTCTATTAAGATATTTGACCCACATACAATTTGACTCTCAGGAGACCAGGAGATGTAGTAAAAATAGTTTATTAGAAGTGAGCAGAGGCTGACAGGGATGGGCTGGTTCCGGAGGTAGAGATTGGATCACTGGAAGAAATGACACATGAAATGATGATCGGGATGGGGAGATACTTATATATATAGTGGGGAGAGTTCTTACTGAGATTTGGTTGTAGCAGAGCGTGGGAGAGGTGGGATTGTACCGGGGCTGTGGGTCGATGTGGAGGTTCCGGAGCAGTGAGGTGTGTTGTTGGAGGGTGGACAGGAGACGCACGGGAGGAGAACAGGGCCAGGGAAGATTCAGCCGTGGTTCAGGAGATCCGAAGGGAACTGCAGAGGCTGGTATGAGAGACTGAGATCTTCCACACAAAGGCATAATCCAGAGCGGGTTCTTAGGAATCCTGTGATGTCAAACAGAGGTTTCAGGGAACAAACTAGATTAGGTTTCAATAAACAGGAACAGATTCAGGTGGCTGGATGTTACCACTAAGGCAAACAATCTGGCGCTGAGTGGCTGGTTCACTGGCTCCTTTATTCCTCCCGTCTAATTACATGATGGGTTGCAGGTGAGCAGGGTGACTCTGCAGCCGAGGTAATTAGCTGGATGGAGTCTCCTTAAGTGTCTCCCTAGCCCTCCAACAACCTGTGAAGAAGAAATGTGAACCCACAACCCCAGTACCTGACACCGTAGAGGAAAACATGGTGTCTAATATGGCATCACCCAGAGACTTGGACCCACTTCCATATATTTTAGACCAGATTTTTTTGGTTATATGTTACAAAGCCACCTATATTTTTCAACAACTGGGCAGCATTTAATTCGTTTTCAACATTCTGATGGATATTTCCATAGATTGATGATCTTTATCTTTATCCCGAATAAATTTCTGTACACAAGAAAAACAAGTTTTGGGGAATCTTATTAAATGTAGTGCTGTTAATAACTTGTGACCAAATAGCACGATATCAGCATGCACAATATGCATATCTTAGAGAACAGATAAATATCGTAATGAATGATCAGCTCAAATGTTTGCTACACATAACGCATTCTGTCAATCAAACAGAAGTGTCATGTTTTTTTTAACAAATCAATTAGAGTGCTTCACCCATTTGGCCAGTTGGGTGGGTTCTCATAGGTTGGATGCCCGTTCTTTCGGTCATTAGCCAAAGCTCATGACCATAGGTGAGGATTGGGATGTAGATCGCCCGGTAAATCGAGAGCCTGGCCTTCTGGCTTAGCTCCCTCTTCACCACGACAGATCGGCTCAGCGTCCGCATCACTGCAGACGCTGAACCGATCCGCCTGTCGATCTCCCGATCCCTCCTACCCTCACTCATGAACAAGACCCCGAGATACTTAAACTCCTCCACTTGAGGTAGGACCTCTCTCCCGACCCGGAGTTGTAAAGCCACGCTTTTTCGGTCGAGAACCATGGTCTCAGATTTGGAGGTGCTGATCCTTATCCCAGCCGCTTCACACTCGGCCGCAAACCTACCCAGCAAGAGCTGAAGGTCAGAGCTGGATGAAGCTAGGAGGACCACATCATCCGCAAAAAGCAGAGACGAGATTCTCCTGCCACAAAACTCGACACACTCCACACCACGGCTGCTCCCAGAAATTGTGTCCATAAAGGTAATGAACAGAACCGGTGACAAAGGGCAGCCCTGGTGGAGTCCAACCCTCACCGGGAACAGGCCCGACTTACTACCGACTATGAGGACCAAACTCGTGCTCCTCTGGTAAAGGGACTGAATGGCCCTTAACAGAAAGCCATCCACCCCATACTCCTGGAGCATCCCCCACAGGGTGCCCCTGGGGACACGGTCATAAGCATTCTCCAAATCCACAAAACACAAGTGGATTGGTTGGGAAAACTCCCATGCCCTCTCCATCACCCTTGCAAGGGTATAGAGCTGGTCCACAGTTCCACGGCCAGGACGAAAACCACATTGCTCCTCCTCAATCTGAGATTCAACTATCGTTCGGACCCTCCTCTCCAGTACATTGGAGTAGACCTTTCCAGGGAGGCTGAGGAGTGTGATCCCCCCTATAGTTGGAACACACCTTCAGGTCACCCTTCTTAAAGATGGGGACCACCACCCCAGTCTGCCACACCACAGGAACTGCCCCCGATGACCATGCAATGTTGCAGAGATGTGTCAACCACAACAGCCCTACAACATCCATAGCCTTGAGATACCCAGGACGAATCTCATCCGCCCCCGGGGCTCCACCGCTGTGTAGTTGTTTGACTACCTCAGCAACTTCTGCCCCCGAGATTGGACAGTCCATCCCCAGGTCTCCCGGCTCTGGTTCCTCCTCAAAATGTGCGTAGGTGGGATTGAGGAGCTTCTCAAAGTATTCCTTCCACCGTCCGACTATAGCCCCAGTTGACATCATCAGCTCCCCATCCCCACTGTAAACAGTGTGAGCGAGTTTTTGCCTTCCTCTCCTGAGGCGCCGGACAGTTTGCCAGAACCTCTTTGGAGCTGATCAATAGTCTTTCTCCATGGCCTCACCAAACTCCTCCCATGCCCAAGATTTTGCCTCGGCAACTGCCACTGCTGCACCCCGCTTGGCTATCCAGTACCTGTCTGCTGCCTCCGGAGACCCACAGACCAGCCACACCCTGTAGGCCTCCTTCTTCAGCCTGATGGCTCCCCGAACCTCTGGTGTCCACCATCGGGTACGGGGGTAGCCACCACGACTGGCAACGGCCACCTTGCGACCACAGCTAGCAACAGCCGCCTCAACAATCGCAGAGTGGAACAAGGCCCACTCAGAGTCAATGTCCCCCACTGCTCTTGGGACGCGGTCAAAGCTCTGCCGGAGGTGGGAGTTGAAGACCGTCTTGACAGGTTCTTCTGCCAGGCGTTACCAGCAGACCTTCACTATGCATTTGGGTCTGCCAGGTCTACACGGCATCTTCCCCTGCCATCTGATCCAGCTCACCACCAGGTGGTGATCAGTTGACAGCTCCGCTCGTCTCTTCACTCGGGTGTCCAAACCATATGGCCGCAGGTCAGATGATATGACTACAAAGTCTATCATCGACCTGCGATCTTGGCTGCCCTGGTACCAAGTGTACCGATGGGTATCCTTATGTTCGAACATGGTGTTCGTTATGGCCAAACTGCGGCTTGCACAGAAGTCCAATAACGAAACACCACTCGAGTTCAGATCAGGCGGGCCGTTCCTCCCAATCACACCCCTCCAGGTCATGCTGTTATTGCCCACGTGAGCATTGAAGTCCCCCAGCAGGACAGTGTAGTCCCCTGATGGAGCACTATCTAGCACTCATCCCAGGGACTCCAAAAAGGGTGGGTTCTCTGAACTGATATTTGGCCCATAAGCACAAACAACAGTCAGGACCCGTTCCCCGACCTGAAGGCGCAGGGAAGCTACCCTCTCATCCCCCGGGGTAAACCCCAACACACAGGCAGAGAGTCTTGGGGCTAACAAAAATCCAACCACAGCCCTCCGCCTCTCACCCAGAGCAACTCCAGCAAAGTAGAGTGTCCAACCCCTCACAAGGACTTGGGTTCCAGAGCCAATGCTATGTGTCAAGGTGACTCCGACTATATCTAGCCGGTACCGCTCAACCTCTGCCACAAGCTCCTGCTCCTTCCCCGCCAGCGAGGTGACGTTCCATGTCCCAAAAAACAGTTTCATTGTCCGGGGATCAGGCCGCCAAGGCTCCCGCCTCGGTCTGCCACTTGATCCACACTGCACCGGACCCTTCATGTTCCTCCTGTGGGTGGTGGGTCCACAGTTGGATGAGCCCATGTATCCGGTTCGGGCTGGGCCCGGCCGGGCCCCATATGCAAAAGCCCAGCCACAGGCGCTCACTCACAGGCCCCAACCTCAGGCCTGGCTCCAGGGTGGGACCCCGGTAACCCTCCGGGCCGGGTACTCCGACTCTTTGATTGCATATTCATGAAAGATCCTCTGAACCGTTCTTTGTCTCACCCTTCACCTAAGACCAATATGTCATGTGAGACCCTTCCAGGGGCCAACATATCTTCTAGGATCATTAGGGCACTCAAACTCCTCCACCACGATAAGGTGACAGTTCAAGGAGGAGGTTCATTCCTCATTCCCATAAGGTTTCCTGTAATAGCTAAATCTGCTGATGTGTGTGTACTTTGCTGGCATTGGAGTGGACAGTAAGTAAGTAAATTTTATTTATATATAGCACTTATCACAGACATAGAATCCCAAACATTTCTTCCGGCTCTTGGAGAGTGCAGACACTTTTTTCCTCCTCCTCCTATCTTATCCCCAAGGCTCTTTGTCTGTCTTTGGGTGTACGGCACTTCTACATTTTTTCTGGAAACTGGAAATTATTAAAAATGGACCTGGTCAGCTGGTCTCTCAAAGCGATTGACAAAATTTTCTCAACGATGAGAACGGGAGAAGGGGCTCCTGGGTGCCCCTCTGGGACAGATCCAGTTGGACACATCATGGACTCCTGGAAACAGTGGAACCTGATTTGCCTCTCTCAACTGTCTGTAGAGGATTCTGAAGACATATGGATATTCGTGTCATTTGTGTCAGGTTTCCTGCCGTTTGGTCGGAGTGGTTACCTGGCTTACTGGAAAATTAACGAGCTGTCGAGGAATTTTGGCTCTTTCCCTGAGCTCAGGGATGGATTACACCGCGCTGTGAATGCACAAACTCATATAATTGTCGAGATGAATCGTAAGCTTGGAACTTTGGCTGAGATTCATGCATTGGCACAAAAGATGGATGCGAGCAAGGAGCAAGTGGACAAATCAGCACGGATTGGGATAGATTAATTTACGCCATTATTGGATTTTGTGAGGTTGAGGACCAGCGGAACTTTAAGACAGAGAGGAAATTATCTCTGTCTGGCCCCAAAACAATTTCTTACTTGAATCTGGTGCCCTTGAGCCTGTGAGGCTAAAACAATGTCATAAAATCATAAATAGATTAACATCATAAAATCAAAATGCTCTCAAAACAGAATTTGATTAACATCAGAAAGATAAAGTCATAAAATTATAATTTTTCATAAACAGATGAAAGATAAAAGATTTGAGTGAAAAATAAGAAAATAAAAGGTTTAGTTAAAAAGTAGCTTTATCTGCCACCTAAAATGTCAGCTCAGCTGCCGGATGTCTGAGTCATTTTCCCTGCATGGCATCATCAGCTGAAATGATCTAACATCACAAGCTGAGCTACAAGAACTGGAACGTTCTTGGGGGTGATGCCAATGTTATTTTTACTTCCTAATTTAATTGGTTGGATTGCGTGTGTCCATCTAATGTGATTGGCAAGATGGATGCCCTTGGATTGTAGAGGGCAGCCAATGCAGACATTAGAGTAAGTAAACGGCCGTGGGGGCTGATCTGGGCTGGGTTTGTGGACTGCCGTAGCTGCTTTGGTCTTTGGTGATTATCTGTCAAATAGCCAGGTCTGTTTAGATCACTACGTAAGTGAGTCTATTTATAATCTGGGATAAAATGGATGCTGTGACCGTGCTCTAGAGAAATGTGGTCATGGGAAACAGCTGAGGTCAAACCAACAGGAAGAACAGAGGGAAGAGAATCTCTCTAGGGACAAAGCATGGGCTCCGTTTTCTTACGAGGGAACTTGTGAATCCGTTTTTCACTCACTTCTCACTTAGTTTCTACCAAATCTTCATGGTTTTAGCACCTTGTTTACTTTTGCAAACACAAGAACACAAATGTTGTAGGAAGGAGATGGACAGAAATAAAACACCACGAAATTTTATTTTTATTTTTTAGTTCCTGAAACCATCATTCAGTTTATTTTCCTTAACCCAAGTAATCGCTTTCTTCCACTGCCTGTTCAGACTTAATCCACATTTTCATTTATCTACCAGCATTTCTTTAAACCAGCCCCGCGGAGCCTTTTAAACGTTTTATTAGACAAACACAGATCGTCAGGGAGCAGTTTCAACACTCTAAAACCACACACAGCTGTGCAGTAGTCTGCAGCTCCGCTGTAACCTCCCTCATCTGGCTGAAAGGTGCTCTGAAACGTCTTTGAGGCAGCACCTTACAGGCTGTACTGGTGTCACTGGCATCTATAAACTGCACTGAATTCTCATTTAATCCAAGTCATGAAACTTGGTCGGAGGTCTTTGATGGTAAAGTTTTGATTAAACCTAGATCCTTTTTCTCTTTAAGTGTATTTTTACTGAAGTCAAATAATAATTTACACACACATGTATGTTCATGTTTTTATTAACGTGCTGTGGAAAAGAAAAGTGTTACGTTTCTGGGATAAATGGATTAAAAAATGCTATTTGGCCCTAGTTTATTATGGTTTACATTTTGGATAACGTAATCAGCTGATGGTTGGGATATTGCAACATCAGCACGAGCGTTATTTTCCAGATTATTGTCAAATACCCTGTGATGTCAACAACTTATGTATGTGTGAGGTGTGCAATAAAATAGCACTGATAAAATCCCAGGAGTGTGTGCGATGGTCACAGCCAAGCGTTTTCCCAGCATGGTGGTGTTTATGTACATGTTCACAAGGCTGTCGAGGTGTAGTCACGGGAAGAACGGTGTCTGATACAGGAAAATCAAGGTCTTTTGTCTGATATTTGCAGATGACGTGCTTCTGTTGGTTTCTTCAGACTGTGACCTTCAGCATGCACTAAGAGCAGGTTGAGAGTCAACTCCTCCAAGGCTGAGACCGTGGTTCACTACTGGGTTTGCAAATTGTTCCTTCTTGACGGAGGTGGGTTCCAGCTTCAAGGGGAGGATTTCAAGTGTCTTGTTGAGGAGTGATGGAAGGATGGCACATGAGATAGACCGATGCATCAGGGCTTTGTCTGCACTTGTGAGGCTGTTGCTTTGGTCTGCTGTGGTGCAGAAGTAGCTGAATTTAAAGGCAAAGCCCTTGCTTTACTGGTCCACTCATTTTCTCTCCTCTTGTCACAAGATTCAGATCATGACCAAAAGGGTGAGATGTCTGATACAAGCAGCTGAATCTGGCGTCCTCCGTAGAATGGCCAGCCCCAGCTTAAGGCCCGTTCACATGGCAAGATTTTATAGTGGGGAGATTTTAAAAGGACTAGAGACTCCATATGTGGTGATAACAAAGTCATGGATACAACAGTTTGGGTCATGCAGGCTGGGTTGTCCGGCCACACAGCAAAAACTACACACAAACCAGTTTCACTAACGAACATTACCTGGTCTGATGGGAAATCTTGCAACACCTCTAAAGATCAAATGAAAACAAACATGACAGAGGAGGAGGATTTGGCCTCCCCTTGCTCCTTGAGAATAAAAAGATAAATACCAGGGCTTCTACTTCCTATTCTCTCATCCAACCACCATCCTCCCAGTTGTGGTCTGTCTTTGCTCCTGTAGATTTCCAGGGCATTTGCCTCATTTGGAAAAACCTGAAACCAACCTCATGCGTTCTAGACAATATATCTACTACCTTGTTAAACTGATATTGGGAAAAGCTTGTGGCAGATCAACTCATTACTTTTCTGGAACTACAAAACAGTTTGGACAAATTTCAATCTGGTTTTCATTAAAAGCATTCAACAGAAACAGCTTTGCTTAAAGTTTCCAGTGACATCATGATGGCTGCAGACAATGGGGAGTTCACAGTGTTGCATTCTTAGATCTTTCTACAGCTTTTGACTGTTGATCACAGCACCTTCATTAACAGACTTGGTGACTCGTTGGGGATCTCTGGAACTGCTCTAGACTGGTTTAGATTGTACCTTTCTAACAGAAGTTACAGTGTCTGTATAAACCAAATCATGTCAGATTCTACTGATCTGTTCTGTGGGGTACCCCAAGGCTCTGTTTTGGGTCCACTGTTGTTTCTACTGTACATTAGAGATGGGAAAAATGATCGATTCTAAGATGCATCGCGATTCAGCCGTGCATGATTCCGCATCGATGCAGCAACGTGACATAATGAGATTCTCTCCCTATGTCTATGTCGGGGGTCGGCAACCGCGGCTCTGGAGCCGCATGCGGCTTCCATCCATCTGATGCGGCTCTCTGTGCTTGTAAAATAATGAATGCATATTTAATAAAATGCTTTGTATTTTACTGCATTAATTTTACATCTGTATGCCAATTCTAAATGTAAAGATTGTCTGCGTAAACCTGAACAGTTCCAACCTGGTCTTACTGTGAGACCGGGTTGACGCGTCACGCTTGTGCGTAATCATAAGCGCTTTCTGAGCTGACGAGGATGAGAGATTCTGGGATTCTCCTCAGCTCCTGGATGTGTTGCCACATTGGAGACAGGAACAAGCGCTATTCAGCCAAAGTTTCATAATCAGGGAACATTTTCTAAGTGACAAGTCTCGCTTCTGTCGGAGGAATCTTCCTGCATGCGCTCTGGTTCTGCAACGTGCTCCAAGCCCCTCTCCACATCTTCAGCTCACTGTGCGCCGTACGTACGTGCTGACAGCGAGCTGTGCTGAGCTCAGTGTCCAGCTCAGATGGGAATCATTTCTTGAGTGATTTAGTTACATCTGCGCGAAACGTATAAAGTGTCAGTTCGTCTGCTTGCGTCGGGGTAATTCTTTCTATTCTTTCTCCGTCAAAATAGTCAAAAACGGGAACTGTCCGGTCAACACAACACAAGCCCTGCTTTTAACTATTCTGTTTTCTTGTGAAAATTGTTGCAAAGAGATATAATTTAACTTGATTAACACCAGAGCCAGGCACACTGTGCCGTTATCTCCGTCACTGTAAATGAGGGAAAACAAATTGATCGGATCCTTTTCTGACCTTCCCCACCTACAAAGTTTAATTACAACAATCAAACGTGACAGAGCCTGGATTTGTATTCTGAACAGCCTGAACATGTTTTAAAAAGAAACGTATGACAAAAGTGGCACCTGCTCAGTAAAACCACCAACAGGGTGAAAAATATCAAAATATTGTAGGCAGAGACGGGCTACAACTTCTGGATCCATTTTATATAAATCGTTTTATTGATTATCGTCTCATGAAAGATAACTTTGACGTACACGAGCGACCGGTACCGGCTGCTGTCACCTGTTGTGAGCAGCTCTCTGCTGTCTGAGGGTAGGCCCCGCCCACAACGCCGCGGCTGCTGTGGCTCCCAGTGTTTTCAATGGCTCTTTGATGGGAACAGGTTGCCGACCCCTGGTCTATGTCTATGCAGGACAAAGTTTTGAGGTTTTACAATTACTTCTGGGGGCAGAGTTGCAATGACGTGCGCACTGCGTTGTCCTAGCGCCAATTTAAAACAGAAAAGGCGGACAGGGATACAGGGCCAACATTACCAGTAATCAAAGATGTACCCGTTACATTTAAATCGGATGTCTGGGCTAATTTCGGTTTTGGGATCCTGGATGTGAAAGAATCACTTAACACAGTATTTGTTTACTATTTTTAAGTTCAGTAATATTCTATCTTAAAGCTATACCGAAAACAGTATGTCTTATATTATTTAAGTAATTATAGGCAGCACACTTTAAACATTATTGCTCACTATAGTGAATAGATTATTGTTCTGTTTTTCAGGGATTTCGAAATCAAAAAGAAATTGAAAATTATTCTACTGCTTTTATTAAGTAATGAAAATTTTTGTGTGAAGAATCGTGATGCATTTCAGACTCAAATCGAATCGTTAGGCAGATAATCGGAATCTGATCGAATCGTGAGGCAGGTAGAGATGCACACCACTACTGTACATGCACCCTCTTGGAGAGATACTTGATTCTTTTCATAATGTCTCTTATCACCTATATGCAGATGACATTCAGCTGTACTGCTCCTTTAAGGATTCTGTGTTCTGTAAACTGTCTGAATCACTAGAGTGCCTATCAGCTATCACCAGCTGGCTAGAAGATAACTTCCTTCAGTTTAACTCTGCATGCTCATTTGTCCTATAGGGAAAAATAACAAACACGTCAATATTGTTTACTTTATTCATTTGTTAAATATGTATGTACGCATTATACACACACTCACATGCACACACGTAGAAAAATAAAAAATAAAATGCTTAGCACACACATTTAGGAATGTATATACCTTAAATACTATACATATTATTACTTAGATCAGCCATTTTTATATTTTGCTTGTTTTTACGTTATTGTATTTTGCACAACTGTTGCTGTGAAGCTTGCACACAAGAATTTCGCTCACATGTACTGTACCAGTGTACTTGCACATGTGACAAGACAATAAAAGCGATTTGATTTGATTTGATTTGATATTGGGCCAAGACGATCCCAGTGTTTGCAAAAACACGTTGGACATTACCAGAGTGTTTTAAAATTGTCCTACGAAAAACGTAAAATCGTCGGATATATTGACCAACGTGCTTCTCCTCTTAACTTGGCTAAATAAAAAAGACATTTCTGGAAACCCCAAGCTGCAGATTGTTGCTGACAGTTTACATGGCGTTTGTGACGCGACTTTAATCAACTCCATAACCTGTTTCAGTTATGGTTTTGCTTTTTTACTGACAGCTTAAAAACTATAGTCAACTCGACTGACGCCGTAAGAATTGACACAGAAAATGAAATAATTCTTTGCAACATTTTAAATGTTTACAGCAAATAACTCTGAGAGGAGCACAAGTTTGTCTGCTGTGCTCGACGTGTTCCTGCATCAGTGTTGCCCTCAGCGAACGTTTGGTTTGCAAATCAAGTACTACTTCAAAGGTGTGGAACTTTGAAAATACATTTTTCAGTGAATATTTCTGATTATAATGGGTCACTCTGAGTTTTACAGGCAGGCCGAACATGAAAATAGGCTCCTACACCTATCTCCTGCATTAGCTCAACAGACTAGATTTTCTAGGATTAGAAAAGTCTGACAGATCTACGTCACACTGTCACTTAACATTCAAGGACTCACACATCTTGATTCATGACGAAGAAGGCTGTTGTTGGTTTAGCGTCCCAAAAAACAGCAGAGAACATCTCGACTAGTAGAAGCTAACTGTTTGCATTAGCAACTTCACCGCGCAGCGAAACTCCTGCAGGCTTGTGTTTTTTGTGGAGATGAAACATCAACGTTGTAGAGCAGACAGAGTGATAGAGTCGTGTTGCTGTTAGCCAATCAGAGGTGAGATGTCAAAATATCAGGAACTAAAAGTCTAGTCAATTTTCTAGTTCCTGGAACAGGTGCATCAGAGCTTTTTTTCCCCAGAGTACGCTTTACAGGCATTCATTCCTACTAGGAACTACTGCAAATGTACCGATTAAACCAGTGTTCCACACCTTTAAACCACTGGAAGCCTCTACCAGAGTCTCTGAGTTTGTACATTCAGTCAGTTCAGGTGCTTTGTCTGAACTGTGGGAAATTGCTGTTTTAGCCTTTTAAAGACTTGAACAGTAACTGTGTGTGTGTGTGTGTGTGTGTGTGTGTGTGTGTGTGTGTGTGTGTGTGTGTGTGTGTGTGTGTGTGTGTGTGTGTGTGTGTGTGTGTGTGTGTGTGTGTGTGTGTGTGTGTGTGTGTGTGTGTGTGTGTGTGTGTGTGTGATTAGTTACAGTTTCTCTATAATTGTGGGTTAGATGAAGATAGTTGCACATAATGATACGCCCACATATCCTGGTAATTCCAAGAGAAGTTCATAAATGTTTACTTGCAACTGTAAGGCTTTGGAGATTCAAAGAGTAATGAGCATGAGCGTGTTCGCTTTGATGCCTGCTTGTGTAGAATGTGTCACTGTGAATGGAACACAGAGGCTATTTGTTCTCTGGGATGACCTCCGTTCCTAAATTAAGTTGAACTGGAAACTGTGGTAGACCCCTGCAGGAGTCTGCACAATCTCTAATCTACATGACTGCACACATGAAGGTCAGATAGAGATGATTGATAGATCCTGAAGATTGATGGCTATGTAAGAATCCTGGGGAGTGATGGGTCTGATAACCTTTAGTAACACCCCTGAGTTCATGCGCATCCCTGTGACATCACTTACCGTGATTGGGTGGGATGTGCATGAACTCAGTCCAACCAGCCTGACAGTGTCTTCATTGTTTTGTCTTTTCCAATGACATGTCACACACTGATGCTCACACACACACACACACACACACACACACACACACACACATGCGTAACACATAATGGCAGTAAAGCCTTCATGTAGGTCACAGTTATAGCACACACTGAAGATGAGAAATACGACGCAGGAAGTGTTTTTTCTTTAACGTTATTCCTGTTAATCAGCAGTCGTTTAGATCATAGCTAGTTCCCTTCAGGCTTATTGTTCTCTATTACGATATTTTTGGATTATCTGTTCCAGTTGTCATTTGAATTCGCGTAATTTTCTGATTCTTTGTTGTGTTTCAGTTCTCTGAAGCCGGAGTGGTTGAGTGTGTGTCTTCCTACATTCCTGTGAGGTTTTATGTGTCACCATGAAGCACCAGTCCATTTCCTGCTGGCTGAGCCAACTGGGACTGCCACAATACTGCATGGTGTTGGAACAGGAGTACGACGGTGTTGAGGTAATACTAACACATGTCCGCATTTAAACATCAGAAGTGAAAGGATTCTAAATCTTAAATAATAACGTTTGGATGTGCAGCTAAGAATCGTGATTTATTCCATTTGGGATGCCTAAAAACATTTAATGTAATGATTTAAAGGTACTTGATGTGGCATTCTTTCCTAATAATTTTGGAATTGAAGAGATTTTTTTTCTTTTTTCATCCGTCTGACTTTTGGTGACTGGTTGGAGGTAAAACTTTTTGTGAAATGTTCAAGTTTTCACTTGAACACACAATGAATTGGGACGCTTACATTAGTAAAAACCACAAATAAAAACATTCACACTAAATTCATGCAAATGTTTTAGCCTGGCCTGCCAGACTCCTCTCTGGGAACTCTCCTATTCAAATAACCCCGCCCCCTGAGAATTCTAACCGAGCCAATCAGCGCTGAGTAGTGTACATCACACACCATAACGCCGAGTTTGTCATAATTGATGAATGACCCGCAGTTGTATAGTGCCTCTCAGAGTAAGGACTCCGAAGTGCTTTACACTACAGTGTATCATTTATCCATTCACACACTGGTGGTGATGAGCCACGATGTAGCCACAGCTGCCCTGGGGCGCACTGATAGAGGCGAGGCTGCTGAGTACAGGCGCCACCGGTCCCTCCAACCACCACGAGCAAGCAAGGTGGGTTAATGTCTTGGCCAAGGACACAACAGCGATACCAATTACTGGACAATCCACTCTGCCTCCTGAGCTACTGATGTCCCTACAAAACAAGCTAGCTTTTAAACGCAAACACAGCCACAGAATTCTCACCCCTCCTGTTGACTAGAAAAAGAAGAAGAAAATATCTTTTCTGTAGCGCCTCTCAAGATAAAAATCACGAGGCGCTTCACAAAAACAAAAACAATGTAAAAATATAAAAAAGCATTTAGAAAATTATTAAAAATGTATTTAAAATGAGCAAAAAATAGACAATTGTGATTAAAAAATGTTAAGAAAGAGAGAGAGAGAGTGAATAGGAAAGAGGGAAATCAATGGATCCTGAGGAAGGTGGATAGGGAGAGCAGAATAAAGAGAGGGTGATGAAGGTAACACCAAAACCAGCCTGAACAAGTGAGTTTTCAGCTGCTTTTTAAAGGAGTCCACTGAGTCCACCAATCTCAGGCTCAGGGGGAGAGAGTTCCAGAGTCTGGGGGCCACAGCAGCAAATGATCTGTGATCTGTCAGTGTAACTGACGAATAGCAAAACTATCATTCCTAGGCCACATCCGCTTGATAGCGAATGAGATGGAGAAAAACACCAGCCACCATTTAGTAGGTCCAAACGTCTTGTCTTAATGAACTGAACTGTATTGGAATGCTTACTGTGTGAACTGCCTTGAGACGACTCTTGTCGCGATTTGGCGCTATATAAATAAACTTGAATTGAATCAATGAATGGAGGACCCAGGGAAGTGCGGCGGTTTGGTGAGATGGGCAACCAAACGATCCAATCGCATTTGGACCAAGGTTTTCACAAATGCTATGTTTAATTTTTTTATCCCCACATTGTATGTGTAGCTACACCGTGTCCGAACATTGTTAAAAGGCATGAAATAAATGTTTTAGGCTAGCTTGTTTTGCAGATTTGCCTTCGTAGCTTTAAGTCGTTTATCATGTTGCTTGTAATTTCATTTAGCTAGTCCCTTAAAAGGTCTTCCTAATGGGGGATTGCAGTAAATGTCAAGGAAACCCTTTGTAATCTAACAAAGCCAATGGGAAGAGGGTTTTTTAAGAGTGTTTCCCACGGCAGTTTAATAAAGCAGTCCAATAAAACTCATCTGGGGTCTGTTACACTGGCAGATCACTGGCATTATGGGCTGTTCTTACATATAATTTCATTCTAAATGCTGTGCAGCCATTGGCTGAGGGACAAGATTGATGAGCCAATAAGACAATCCCCTGCTAATCTTTACTCTTTAAGCAGAGTGTAATTAGAGAATGTAAAACTTGGAAAAAGAAAAGAGGGATAAAAACTAGGAAATGTTCTGGTTTTAACAAATGTGATGCTGCAATGTTAAATAATTTCACAAACTATTAAAACAAAAATGATTTTCCAATCCTAAATCTACAATAAATTACATGATTATTCCAATGTGATCTACTAAAATCTCAATAATTGAATAAATTATGTATGTGACTGGAGCTTTTGTAAAAGATCATAAAATACAAATTCAGTTCAATTCAAATTCAAAGATACTTTATTAATCCCAGAGGGAAATTAGAGAAGATTAATGCCCAGCCTGTAATTTTTATTCTGTTTATAAGGAATTCTGTGTTACGTTTCTAAATTCCCTCTGAGGATTAAACCAACACTGCGGCTCCGTGTGTCTGAGCTATCTGGGCTGCTTGTGAACACATTTGTCCCTAAAACAACTCGTCATTAACCTGAATCTGAACCTTATTTAATTTTCTATACATGCAAACATGAAATCGCTTAATTTTATGCTAAATGGAACATTTAAACGAATAAAATAAATCCAGATGCAATCTACATGGGTAGGTTTATTAAGTCCAGAACAAATTTTCTCAGCTTTGACATTTTTTATTCTCTTCATTGTTGCATCTACGCCACTCAAAGCAAAACCAACATGCAGCGCTCCTGAATCATCTTTCCACGGGAGTGCTGTGGGAGTTTGTGTTGTTGCTCAGCTCTGTATGATCTGGACAAGAAAGACAAAAGAAAACATGTCAGCTTGCTGTTTGATGCGACGAGAGATGAGAAGGAAGCGGGGAGGGGAGGAATTAGACAGATTAGACGTGTTATGTTCGACCGTTTCACTCTTGACGTGGTATTACTGACCTGTCTGAGCATTCTGAGCCAAGCGACCAGCTTTGAGCCACTGGCTTTGAAATTTTAACGTACACATTTCCTAATCCAAACAGTTTCTATGTATATTTTTAAATGCTCGCTGTTACAAGTGTAGTATTCTTTTCTGTAAGTGTGACATTTTGAGTTGTATTACTTTGGGATGCAGGCCTGCATGCTTGCTAACATTTTTCTTGACTTGAAAGGAGAAAAAAGTAAAGAAAAATGCAATATATATTCATATATTTACTATGAATGTGTGTGTGTGCCTACTGTACATACAACATGAATTATTTAAATGTCATTTTGACCAGCTGTCTCCAATTAAACAGTAATTTTCCTCCATCAGACTTATTAATATCACTCCTGGGGCGCTGGGAAAAGTACCCTGAGCTGCAACAAAACAGCCAATCACATTTGGTTGCTAGGGAGAACTGGAAAATTTAGAGCCAGTCAGTATTGGTGAATTTACACCTTTGGGGTGCTGGCCAACAGGACCCCTGCTACAGAAAATAGATAGTTAGCATACTAGAAGATGCTGAATCTTCTTTTTCCTCTCTCTCACTGCCTCATTTTGCCAACATTGAGAGTGGGGCGTGAGTGTGTGAAGAGGGTCAAATGCGTGTGTCTCATGCTCAATGCCCTGCTCATTCACACTCTGTTGGTTTATATAAAAAGAGCTGAAAATGTGATGTAGCAGTTGTTGTGAGATGGCTTTACGTGTTCTCATTTCACGGGATTACAATATTGAAGACATGATATCTTATTCACTCCACCACCGACTGGTAGAGCTGAGTATTGTGCTTTTAGCAAATTATTACTTGACACACAGGCTGCTGGAGACTTGAAACTCAAACTGGAAAACTATCTATGGTCCATAGATAGCTTTTTATGGACAAAAAACAAACAAACAAACATGGAAATACAGCAGTCCTTCGCTATAACGCAGTTCACCCTTCGTGGCTTCGCTGTTTTGTGGACGACTTTTTTTTCCCATCAATAAATAAAAGGCGATAATAATGACTGACATTAATGAAAATCCAATCAGAAAATTGAAAAGATATGCGAACGAAATAAAAAATAAGCATTTTTGTTTTTGTGCCGCTATGGCCATAATATACGTCTGTGTTCTAGCGGTGTGTTTAAGGAAAAACATTCAGGCCGCCCATAAAAGGGTTCAGGAGCTCACTTTGGTTAATTAGTTAAGGGAAAATTGATAAAACCACCTGAAAAGAATTCTTACCGTTAGAAGACTTTTGCTTCCTTTTTAGTACAGCTCATTGTGTCGTGCGTCATGATTAGGGCTCTGAGAGTGTTTGAACAAGAGAGAAAAGTGTGAAAATGTTAATGCCTGTCTGAGAAAAGTTTATAAAGTGTGTAGGGATGGGCTTTTACAGCCTTAAAATATTTGTAAAATTTTGTGAGTTATTTTTAGAACGAGGCTGCACCGTGGTGCAGTGGTTAGAGCTGTTGCCTTGCAGCACGAAGGTCCTGGGTTTGATTCCCAGCCTGGGATCTTTCTGCATGGAGTTAGCATGTTCTCCCTGTGCATGCGTGGGTTCTCTGCGGGTACTCCAGCTTCTTCCCACAGTCCAAAAACATGACTGTTAGGTTAATTTGTCCATCTAAATTGTCATTAAGTGTGAGTGCGTGTGTTT
The DNA here is from genome assembly GCF_043380555.1 of Nothobranchius furzeri. Lineage (NCBI taxonomy): Eukaryota > Metazoa > Chordata > Actinopteri > Cyprinodontiformes > Nothobranchiidae > Nothobranchius > Nothobranchius furzeri. The sequence continues at coordinate 73,135,319 of NC_091748.1, forward strand.
GTTTGTCCTGTGTATCTCTGTGTTGCCCTGCGATGGACTGGCACACTGTCCAGGTTGTACCCCGCCTGATTGCCCATTGACCACTGGAGATAGGCACCAGCCCCCCTGCGACCCCACGTGGACAAGCGGGTTCAGAAAATGGATGGATGGATTTTTAGAACGTAACTGCGTGATAAGGGACCACTGTAAAAAACAATAATGGAAATGATTTACAGAGCAGTTGCTCTCAAAGGCGCACACAGTAAGCTTGTGCATGTATTTGAGGATTAATTATAGGGTCTCTTAAGTCTCTTCCCCTTCCGGTCGGCTCGTGGGTCCCCGGAACAAAGAAAAAATGAATGTAAGTGAAAGCCATGTTCTAAACCAAGTTGCCTTTTTAGCTTTTAAACTTTTGTAATTAAAAGGACTACTAATCAGACGTCGCATAAATGACGTCGCAGCAGATTCTCGTCTCCCCCAGCATAGCTGCTACCTACCGCATGGCCAGATTTATAGTGGTTTTCTCCTTGTTTAATGCTGATGGTTTTGCCCTGGAAGAAGGATTCAAAGCTTATTAAACTAAACGTCTCCTCTTGTCCATGTCTGGTTCAGTGATGTCATATTGGTGAGACAAACAATTGTAGTCCCATGTGTTTTCACCCAAAACCTAAGATAGACTTTTGTCACTGTTCAAAAACGAGTGCTTTCTCGGCATGAAAATGTGTCTAAACTCCACGGATTTGTGAAATCAACAGCACATATCAAACAAGATCAGAAAGTAACGTATCCCCTCATAGACTCCCATACCTTTTTTTGGCAGTTGGGGACCCAGGGTCTGGGTGTAGATGGGCGTGACTTAGGCCTCCTAGTCTATCTGTAAATTTGAAAACAACTTTGTAAAACTGCTTATTGAGATGAGGTGAAATGATTGTTTTGGAATTGTAGTCATGTTTCAACAGTTCGTTTTTAATACTTTATAATGGACTAAAAGTCTATTTCACATATAGCTCTACCAAGAAAACACCAGCCGCCACTGGTGTTTATACTCATGGGTCCCTTTGCTGTTAGCACGTGCATTTAAAGACAGCAGTGCTTACGATGAACCAAAAGAATGGTCATATTGTTGAGAATCTACAAGAAGAAATGCCCGAGTTTTACCTGATAACACACTGGGAGCATGTTTTGGTGTGATTCGTCACATTAGCAAACACAGTTGTAGTAACTGTCAGCTTTAGAGGTCATTCGTGTTGGTAACAGTCGTGTGTGTGAGATGGCACACTTTTGAGAAGGTAACTGGTGTTTTTCGTTTACTCTGCTGCAGCCACTGATCTGTCTAGATGGACTTTTGCCCAATTTCCAAACCACGTCACGTGGTTTTTGATTCAGTTAAATACTAAAGGCTGTTCTTCGGTTTCTAGCTAGAACAAACTTAATAACAACATTTTCTTTGTTTTAAATAAACTGGCAAAATGTCAAGTCAACATGGAATTTACCTAGTTTAGTGGGAAAGTGCAGTAAGTCAGGTATGAGGTTTTATGTAAAGCACATGACAAAGTTGGACTTTGCATCCAAAAAATTGCATCCAAAATACATGGAAGCGGGTCTAAGGGTGTTTCTCAATGTCAAAGCATCTGGCCTTGTGAGGCCAGGCTCCTTGCTTATGAGGACACGGTCCTTCCTTGGTCAAAGAAAACAGTTAAATGGAACAGACTTGCATCACGTGACCGCGGCTTCCACGACGGTCACGTAACGTCACGTGACACGTGATAACGTTATATTTCATAAGTATTAGTTTCAATATAAATAAGTAACGAGCCCTTTACTTTTTAAATTGTGTATATGTTTATTAAACTAAAAATGTAAGTGAGTTATTATCCGCTAGCCATCGAAGCTGTAGCTACTAAGCAACTAACCAACCACAGATAACTTCTTTGGATCTAAAAAACATTTTTAATTAGTTGACTTACATTTAAACTTGAAAATTGCCCCCGAAGTAGTTGCCGGCTTCTGATCCGCCATCCTTTTGAAAATACTGCGGTGTATTCTGGGTAATTCTTGACCAAGGCTAGGCTACAAGACACCTCCCGTCTATCCTTGCTCAGCTAGCTAAACGGCTAACAAACGGCGAACACATGCCTCGGTAGAACATGAACATTGGAACACGTCTTGGCGGCTCCCGATGACGTATCTCCTAGGCAACCGGGGCTGGGCCAAGACATCAAGGCAAGGTTCCTTGGCATTGAAAAACACCCCAAGTCTCTGGGCAGCGCCATATTGGATGCCATGTTTCCTTCTACGGAAGCCCGTGAGGACAGAATGCGTTTACTGATTTGTAACAAACGGTTACAAAACTTTCAGCATTAATAAACATTGTTCTTTACACATTTACCTCTTCACTCACTGCAGTTGATAAAAGGGAATCTGATATTTGTTATTTTGCCGGAGGATGCACTCTCAAAGATTTTTGACCCTAATGGCCATCCGTTGGTAAGTTCTTACTTGAACACAAAAATGATGCTTGCTTGCAATGATTTAGGTATCTACTGCCCCCTATCGCCAACGAAACTACACACTGTCACTTTAAAGGGTGCAAAGGTTAACCGTAGCTCAGGCTACACGGTCAAAGCTTGTTGTCTCACTCTTCAGGGTCACTGAACAAAAATCCGTCTAAATGAAGACCCATCCTTCTAAATCTGAGAAAATGAAAAACACACAGCTACAAATAATTAAATGTATTCATTCCAAAGTTCTGACCTTTTTATTGTTTTTGGTATAGTTCCTGCATAGAGGCGTTAACCATCTGTCCAAAGGAAGTCTTCTTTAACTCTGTGGGGGAAACTATACATTCTGGTTCTTCTAAATAAACCTAGTTTCCCTTTAGTTAGATGCTACTGTGGCCCGTGTGTTTGTTGTAGTTAGTTTTATTTTTGGAAATGCAGCTCAGGGAGTTCTTTAAAGTGCAAAATCACTTAGAAACCACTTATTACTTGTTATTTTTCAAATATGCCCCATCACTCTCAGTTTCTCGTGCAGACATGAACATCTACTCCTATTTCCTGCGTTAGCCACAGACATAACATAAGCAGGGAAACACTCAAGTCAGAAAAAGCCACTCAGATCTACGTCACACTGAAGATCAGCATTCATGGACTCACCCATCTTGGCTCGCAATGAAGAAGGCTGTTGTCTATTTAGCATCCAGGAGAGAGCAGAGCACGTCTCAGTGTGTAGAAGCTAACCGTTAGCATTGGAATCTTCACAACAAGGCAGAACTCCTTCAGCAGGGTGGCCAGCTCTCACGCATTGAGCGTGAGATACACGCTTCTGACCTCCTTCACACACTCTCACACCACACCTCCAAATTCTCACATAGAAAAAGCAACCCTGCAATCACCCCCAACGTCCCCTCCTGCAGAGTCCCTGTCTCCAGAGTCCCCTTCTGCAGAGTCCCTGTCTCCAGAGTCCCCTCCTGCAGAGTGCCCCGTCTCCAGAGTCCCCTCCTGCAGAGTGCCCCGTCTCATCCTCATCCTCCATACTCCCTCAGTCCTCCTCCAGAGTCCCTGTCATGTTCTGCGTCTCCCTCATGTGTCTCCTTGTGTTCTCCAGTCCTCTCTAGGTTCCCCTTATGTGTCTTCTTGTGTTCCTCATGTGTCTCCTTGTGTTCTCCAGTCCTCTCTAGGTTCCCCTTATGTGTCTTCTTGTGTTCCTCATGTGTCTCCTTGTGTTCTCCAGTCCTCTCTAGGTTCCCCTTATGTGTCTTCTTGTGTTCCTCATGTGTCTCCTTGTCTGCATCCCTCCTCATGTGCCTCCTTGTGTTCCCCAGCCCACTCCAGGTTTTTTTCCCTTAGGTGTTCCCCATAGGTTTCTGTGTCCCCGTGGTTCCCCAGCCCCCTCCAGGTTCTCTCTAGGTTTCCCTTACGTTCTCCCTTTAGTTCATTTTGCTCCCTTCCCCATTTTTAGGTCTGGTTTCCTCCCCTGCTCCGTTGTGCTCCTCCTCTGTTTATCAGTCTCACCTGTGCACAATTCCCTAATCACCCAGCCCTTGTGTATATAACCCTGTCTGTGTCTCATTGTGTTGTCGGTTCATTGTTGTTTGTGTCAGCGTTGTCTCGTTCCCCCCTCTAGGTCTCTAGGTATTTGGTTTTTTCTCTAGGTCTCTTGGATATTGCTCTTTTGGACTTTTGGACATTTGGATCTGGGCTTCCTGCCCCTTCTTGGATTTTTGGTTTTTGGACAGTTATTTCTAAATAAAGGGTTTTACGTTTTACTTCGCTCCTGCCTTTGTGTCGCCCTGGGTTTCTGCATCTTGGGTCCTAACCTCCTCCTGGCTCGCAACGTGACAGCATTACTTGTGGACGTAAAACATCAGTGTTGCAAATTAACCGAGTCAGTAGTAGAGTCACCTTTTTCCCCACAGTGATTCACTCACAAAGCATTCATTTATACTAGAGACCACTGCAAGTGTTGAAAAAAATTGAGTGAACTTGGTCTTTAAACACAGAAAGTAGATGCACTAATGTGTTGATTAGCCATTCTTTGGAATTTCTGTCATCTGGTTAAATGTAAAATGCTGCTTCTGATTGATTTTATGTTTGTAATGTTTTCCAGGACCTCCTCCATCTCTCAGAATATGACCTTTTGGAGCTTGGGGTCCACAATCACCTCCACCGCCTGCACCTTCTTACATCTCTGCACCTCCTCCAGGAGCGAGAGAAGAGGAGAGGTACACGCTTTGTTGATGACCACCTTTTCTCTTCGAGGTTTTTGTTTCACCAGATTCTGACCTTCTGTTTGCTCCAAAATTAAATGGAAAGACCAAGAAAGATGACCTCAGTGTCCTGTAAGGACTTGTTTGTGCCTCAGGGGTCTGCTGGTGGGAGGGCGGCGGCCAGCTGAGGACAGCGCCACACACACACACACACACACACACTCTCTCTCTCTCTGCAGATTTCAGCACCGTTCTGTCCAGGTGACACATACTGCTTTGTTTGTTCAGTTTCCGGTACATAACACTCTGAAATCTTGGTGTTGGTGACTAAAGTCATGTGTGACACTGTTCTAGGCCAAATTACTTAGCAAATCATTTCAGTTGGCACAGCTCCTAGCATGAAGAATTAAAGGCTTACATGCTCAAGAGGGCAGTTTACCATTCGAACAATGCAATGCATGCACTGCGTCACCTCAAAAACCGCTCTGTCTGTCTTGGCCGAGCTGAACATTTTTCAGAAGCTGTTGAAGGAAGCAAGGGCTATAAAAAGTCTCCTCGTATCTCACAGTCAACCCAGTAATTTGCAAGCTCGTGGTGGCTGAAGCGACTTTAAAAACAAAAATAGATTGGAGTATAAACGCCTTCCACTTACAGCTTGTTTGACACGAGTTGTGTTCAGATTAGATTTATTGTTTCGTGTTTTCAAAAAATCCAAAAGCATTTTAAGTATCTGTGTCATAGATAAAAACCTTTTGTGATAACCAGAGGTGTGGATCCGAGTCACATGACTTGGACTCGAGTCATTATTTTAATGACTTCTGACTTGACTTGATAAAATCTATAAAGACTTACGACTTGACTCGGACTTGAACGCCAGTGACTTGCGACTTGAATCGACTTGCATCTGTTGACTTGTTGATGACATGGGCATATTTGATATTTTAGCACAAAAGTGTGCTTACTCAATATTATGTGTGTGATCATGTACTGCTAAATACAGCAGCACTTTCTGCTTGCTGCTTTCCAGAGTTTTCCTCTTTCAGAAATTATGTATGATTTGTCAGAAATCCGTTAAAGCAGTTATCTTATCATGTACTGTGATATGATATAATATAAGCAATACGTCTTTTTTTTTTTTTTGCTAAGCTCGCCCCCAGCCCGCAGAGCTCTGTGCAATAGGAAACTGAGCGTCGACCAGAACTTACCAATAGCGTTACCCCGGTTTCACACTGCAAGCATCAGTGGAACGGAACGGCAGCGGAGCGGCTCACTCGCGAACTTCAAAGCGGTGCTTTTCACACCGGGAGAGTCTTGGCCGCGGCACGGCTTCCTCGCTGCGCCTCGCTGTACTTGAGAGATTCTAAAATCCCTCGAGTCTTCGGACACCTTCCTCATCGAGAGATCACAACCCCCGCGAGGAATCTCACTGTTGCACTTCTCGAAAAAAACTGGTGGTAAACAAAGCCGTTCGGTCACACGTACTGACATGAGTTATATATAACATCGCAACGTTGCATTTTATTTTGAAAATAACCGGGGAATTTACACTGAAACCGTGTGGATTCCTGTCTCGCACTATGTTAACTGCGGAAATTGACATGTCCTAGAAGCGGCTCGCAGAAAAAATAGAACTTGATCTATTGATATATTGATATATTGTGGGCAGTCTAAGGTACACCTGTGCACTTCTCATGACGTCAGATCAGCATCTTGATGTGGCACACCTGTGAGGTGGGATGGATTATCTCAGCAAAGCACAGGTGCTCACTATCACACATTTAGACTGATTTGTGAACGATGCTTGAGAGATATGGTAATATTGTGTGTCTGGAATGAATTTTAGATCTTTAAATGGTAAATGGCCTGTATTTGATATAGCGCCTTCTAGAGTCCTGGAACCCCCCAAGTTGCTTTACAACACAATCAGTCATTCACCCATTCACACACACATTCACACACTGGTGGGGATGAGCTACAATGTAGCCACAGCTGCCCTGGGGCGCACTGACAGAGGCGAGGCTGCCGAGCACTGGCGCCACCGGTCCCTCCGACCACCACCAGCAGGCAATGTGGGTTAAGTGTCTTGCCCAAGGACACAACGACAGCGACAGACTGAGCGGATCTCGAACCTGCGACCTTCCGATTGCGAGGCGAGCACTTAACTCCTGTGCCACCGTCGCCTTTAAGTCCATCTCATGAAAAATCGGAGCAGAAACAAAGGTGTTGCGTTTATATTTTTGTTGAGTGTATGTCATGAGCTCACTGAGCATCAGATTACCAGATTCATATTGAAGTTGTATTGGTGAAAGTAACTTAAAGTAATGCAAAAGTAGTGTAATGCCTTACATTTTAAAATCAGTAATATTGTAATGTAATGAATTACTTCAAAATGAGGGTAACAAGTAATAAATAATGCATTACAGTGTTGAAGTTGGGGCAGCAGTAGCTCAACAGGTTGAGCGGGTTGTCCAGTAATCGGAAGGTTGCAGGTTCTGCTGTTGTGTCCTTGGGCAAGACACTTAACCCACCTTGCCTGCTGGTCGGAGGGACCGGTGGCGCCTGTGCTCGGCAGCCTCTCCTCTGTCAGTGCGCCCCAGGGCAGCTGTGGCTACATCGTAGCTCATCACCATCAGTGTGTGAATGAGTGTGTGAATGGATGAATGATACACTGTAGTATAAAGCGCTTTGGAGACCTTACTCTGAGAGGCGCTATACAAGTGCGGGTCATTTATCATTATCATTTGAAGTAACTTGCCCAACACTGTTCACCAGCCCGCACGAGCCCGTTCTGCTGCTGTTAGTGGGCATTATCGCTTTTGTGTCGGCAACAAAAATACGATAATGAAGTTCACTTTAAAAAAGCAGCCTCAGCAACACAACAGATGAAGAAAACCCTTTTTTTGGAGGTGGCTTGTGGAATTGTATATACTTCTGTAATCTTAAACACTATTTGCAGATGTATTTGTTTCTTTATCTAGCACCAGTTCACAGCTGTCATCTGAAAGTGCAGTCCACTCTGCTGATTCTTTTACACGAGCTGTATTTGTCATGATCTGGCCCTGTCCTGGCTCTGATGCCCTGCTGCTGTATGCCAGCTGCTGCCCTTCCACAATTATCTCTGACCCTTTTTTAACAAGGGGTGTGTTGATTGAGAACTCATTCACATTCACAATGACATTCTGGCCGAGCGGCAGCAGCAGCAACAGCAAAAGGTATAAAACGCATGCAGCAACAGGATAAAAACAGGAGGGGTACCCAGAGTAGTTTCGGCTCGTTAAATAACAGACAACTACAGTTTATAAGCTGAATCACCCATATTACAGCTAATTACTGCTCATCTCATTATTGCTAATAGTGTTAGCATCGGGCTACTTATCAGAACTTATTACCTTATTAACATAGTGATGCAGCATAACATTTACTGGGAGCTTACTCCTCATTTTTTCTCTTCTATTACAAATTTAGGTTGCATTATTAATATTAATTTGTCAGAGTGGTGTGGGTATAATCTCCAAATACTTTAGCAGATTACAGTTTGCTATCAAAGGTGGCTCCATGGTTGGAATGTAAATATTTGTGTGCATGAGCATGCGTGTGTGTGTGTGTGTGTGTGTGTGTGTGTGTGTGTGTGTGTGTGTGTGTGTGTGTGTGTGTGTGTGTGTGTGTGTGTGTGTGTGTGTGTGTGTGTGTGTGTGTGTGTGTGTGTGTGTGTGTGTGTGTGTGTGTGTGTGTGTGTGTGTGTGTGTGTGTGTGTGCATGCATGTGTGTGTGTGTGTGCGTGAGAGTGCGTGTATGTGTGCGTACATGAATGCATGTGTGTGTGTGCGTGTGTGTGTGCATGCGTGCCTATGTGTATATGTGTGCATACATGCATGTGTGTGTGTGTGTGTGTGTGTGTGTGTGTGTGTGTGTGTGTGTGTGTATGCATGCATCACAGGGTAAAATGATAAAACCCCATACACTCATGCTTCACACACTCTTCAGGCATTTTAGATTCAGATGATGTTTGCTTACTGCTGTTGCTACAGAGATGGGACTGATGGGTGGAAGCAGCACTCAACTGAGACTGCTTTAGTAAGGGTGCATAATGACCTCCTAATGGCTGCTGATGCAGGGAAATGCTCCGTCATGGTCCTGCTTGACCTCAGTGCAGCTTTTGACACTGTAGACCACAACGTACTACTAAACAGGTTAAATGCCCTGGCTGGGATTTCAGGTTCTGCTCTAGACTGGCTGTCTTCTTATCTCACCAACAGAACATTCACAGTGAAGTCCGAAACCTTCTCTTCAGATACTGCCTCTCTAACTTGCGGGGTCCCACAAGGCTCAGTCCTAGGGCCTCTACTATTCGCATTCTATATTCTTCCGCTAGCTTGCATCATTCAGTCTTTCCCAGACATCTCCTACCACATCTATGCTGATGATATACAGCTCTACATGTCCTTTATGCCACACCAGTTGGACAGGCTGGCCACCCTTGTACTCTGCCTGACCCAGATCAGTAACTGGCTGTCCAGCAACTTTCTTGTCCTCAATGCTAACAAGACAGTAACCCTGATCGCTGAACCCCTGAAACTTCAGCCAAAAATCGAGCAAGAAATTGTCGCTTTTTGCCCATCAGCCAAGGCCAACATTAGAAACCTGGGAGTTATATTTGATCCAGTTTTAAGTTTGGACTCGCACGTCAAAACCATCTCCCGCTCTTGTTTCTTTCAACTGAGAAACATTTCAAAAGTTCGTAAACTGGTTTCTACTGCAGATCTGGAAAAAAAACATCCATGCCTTTGTGTCATCACACTTAGACTACTGTAATGCTCTTTTTACTGGTCTCAGCAAAACCTCCCTCTCACGCCTTCAAGCCATCCAAAATGCAGCAGCCAGACTCCTAACCAAATCCAGCAGACGAGCTCACATCACTCCAGTTTTACAGTCCCTCCACTGGCTCCCGGTAGAATATAGAATACAGTTTAAAGTTTTAGTCCTGACCTATAGAGCTCTTAACAACCAGGCTCCAAGCTACCTATCTGAGCTTTTATCCCCACGTTTCAGTTATGAACGTTTCAGTTATGTGACGTGTTTGTTATGGTAAGGATCATTCAGTTATAAAAATCTTTGGTGGTATAGAAATTATAGAATGTAATTGCATTATAGAACATAAAAGTAACGTGTTGCTAGGTAGCTAATTACCTATACAATGTGGTAACTGAGTTACTAATACAGTTACTTTTTGGAAAAAGTAATTTGTAAATATAACTAATTACTTATTTAACTTATGACGACCAACACTACACCTGAAAAATGGAGGAGAGAGTGAGGCTGTGAGGGTGAATGATTGACACCCATCACATTCTGAGCCCATGTAGCTACGAGCTAATTGAAGCTAATGGAGGTTGGCAGGCGCTTTCAACCAGAAAACTGCGTTAGAGCAACTCAAAGCAACCCTAACCCTCTGCCTTCAAGGCTTTAACATTTTTAGCGTGAGGCTGAGGGCTTCCCTGGAGGAAGCCCTAGCGCTAGCGCTAAGGCTGACGGCTCATCTACTACCTGTCAATTAAATGGACACACCCCTAAATATCAACTTTGAGCTTTAATTATATCTAATAAAAACGCATCCATCCATGTTCTATACCCACTTGTCCATGCAGGGTCGCGGGGGGCTGGTGCCCATCTCCAGCAGTCTTCGGGGCAAGCAGGTGGGGTACACCCTGGACAGGTTGCCAGTCCATCACAGGGTAATGCAGAGACACACAGGACAAACAACCGTGCACACACACACTCACACCGAAGGACAACTGAGACGGACCAATCAACCTGACAGTCATGTTTTTGGATGGTGGGAGGAAGCCGGAGCACCTGCAGAAAACCCACGCATGCACGGGGAGAAGATGCAAGCTCCTGGCAGAAATACCCCAGTTTGGGATGCAAACCCAGAACTGCAATAAACCAGCTGTAACCACTGCACCACTGTGCAGCCCAGAGAACGACATTTACATAATATTTTGATTCATATTCGTGCTTGTAGATGTGTGGGAGGGACTGTAGCAGATCATATAAAACTTCTGTTTGTCTTAGATGGACATGATGCTGCTAACAGAATACATTCTCCCCCAATAAGCTATTTAAAGCAAAGAAAGTCAAGATTTTGGCCTGCTCTGTTCTCTAAATGTAAAAACAGTATTTTTTCCTTGAATAAGTATCCAACTAATTAAATCTGATGCATGCATTTGTGTTTTTTATGTGTTTGACAGATTACAGAGATTCAGATGTATGTGAGGAATTTAAAACCACCTGCAGTCTAATTCAGATGGTTCCCACGTGGTGAAATCATGTCTGGAGTTTATCTTTACTTGTTCACACAAAGATGTTGTATTCCTCCACCCACATACGTTGGGTGACTCATGTTGCCATCATTCAAGATGAAGAAGTAAATTCTCATCGATGCCTACGTGACCTAGAGGTAATACTGAGTTTACTATCAACATTTCCTTGTTTCTGTCTGAGTGTATCAGTAACACCAGATGTGCTGTCAGTGTTCTGCGCTTATCTCTCACATGTCAGGTCGGAGAATATCCAGTTCCCAGAATTAGACTGATCCCTATACAGGTATATATGAATAACTCATACATCTGGGATTTTTTGCAGTAACCTTTTGATACTTTAATTTTTTTTACAAACTGCTGCTGTTTTTAGGCCTCTAGTGGTTTAAGTGTTAAAGGTATTTGATTAGCAGCTCAATTCAGGGAAGGAGAATTATTTTATCATGTGTTTTTGTTGCAAAGAAATGCTAATGCTAATCATTACCCTTTCCATTCTGCAAAGAAATACCAAATGTTGGAGTAATTCTTCTTCAGGTTTACATATCGATTGTATTCATTCGGAAATATAACTAATGCATTTAAAAAGCCACTTAAAATTTAAATACATTTCAACTTATTACATTTCAAAGTAGCATTAGTGATGATTAGGTTAGAAGCTTGACCAGTTTCATATTTGACACACCTCTGCAGTCCTCTGCTGACCATAATTATCACTAAACAGATTTTTGGAGTGGGTAAGTGCTCTAGGGGGCGCTCTTTACTTGCTTTACGGCATTTTAATTTTGCTGATTGGCTATATATATACATATATATATATATATATATATATATATATATATATATATATATATATATATATTGTTGGCATCAGGGCAGACCCTGAAAGTAAAAGTGAGAAAGTAATATCTTTGGAGGCAAAGCTATGAGCTAAAACCACAGTGAACGTCGGCACGGCCTATATTTTGAGGGAGCTAAAGGAGGCTATAATGTCACGGACTGATGGTGACCTGGCTTTATTGCTGCTGGACTTTTGTCCAACAGTGTGTATCGTTTTACTTCATGGTTTTATTTCATGGTTTATTGTAGTATTAAGCCTAATTTTTACTTCTTGCATCAGGACTGATGCACGCGACGCATTTATTCGTCCTATGGAGAAGTCGGAGAGCAAAACATCTCTGTCTGTCCGTGCATGTCTCTCTCACCCTCATGGAGCTGACGGAGAAGTATAAATTGGCTCATGGCTCGTTGTTAGCTCTAGCTGCTGCAGGGTTGTTTACGACAGTTGTAATTCCACTTTCAACCAGTAGGGTGGAGGAGCAGGAAACTGCTATGTGTGACTGGCTTTTAGGGCCTTAAATGGACAAGCACCATCATACATTGGTGATCTTCTCAGTCCCTACACTCCCAGCAGGTCCCTGAGGTCCAGTGACCAAAGCCTACTGGTTGTGCAGCACCAGGCTAAATACCAAAGGTGACAGATCATTTGCTGCTGTGGCCCCCAGACTCTGGACCTCTCTCTCCCTGAGCCTGAGATCAGTGGACTCAGTGGTCTCCTTTAAAAAGCAGCTGAAGACTCACCTGTTCATGCTTTGGTTTGACTTCCTGCTGATTCTTCATGACCACCGTCTCTTTATGCTGCTGTTTCTATCAATTTAGTCTTTCTCAGGGTCCCATAATTACCTTTTTCTTTATAATGGCTTTATGTCCTTCACATTTTTCAACCTAAGTTTTTCTATTGTGATATTGTTTTTATATATTTATTTCTAGTCATTTGAAGAATCTCATGAGTTTTTTATTGAGAGGTGCTACGTAAAAAAAGTTTCTTCTTCTTCTACTCATCTATGTCCAACCGTTCATCTAACTTCTCTTCGGGTTTTTTGTCCAATATCCCTCAGTGACGCGCTCCATAAACATTCTCTTCCATTCCTCCCGTATTTATTAATATTATTATTAATATTTTGGATCAGCTGACATTGGTGATCTGCAGAAATGTACTCATATGAGTCAGATTTTCATTTTTGCCCAATAAATTGCCGATCTCAGTAGAAACGGGATGCAACCAGAGGAATGTGGAGTGCTTTGCGTGTTTATCTGTCTGCATCACACACTTTTTCTGATCGGGGGTGTGCACACATGGGAACACGAGTGTGTGTTTATATACAGAACCACTGGGGGGATTGGGGAGTAGAGGAGGAGGACAGAGGGAGGAAGAAGATCAGGAGTCCATGGAATGAGGGGGATACAGAGGAGGCTGAGAGCGTTTAGTGCACCGTTTCCACTGGAGAACGAGGGAGAACATCTCTGATCATGCAAAGATCTGGAATCTGGAGACTTTTATTTAGTTGGTTTCTTGTCTGTTTGTTAATCAAAATACCAGCTTCATTCAGGCAGGAGTTTAAATGTAATTATTATGTCTAAGGTGAAAATTATCTCATTCAATCACAGCTCTTCTTTTTTCCAGCTCTACCACACCTGAATTGAGTAATTTAATCCTTTTCTTAACTCTCCACAGGCCTGTTAAATACTCATTCATGTCAATCAGGTGTGCGGGAGCAAAGAAACAGCTAACATATGCTGGATGCTAGCCATGGAGGTCCAGAGTTGGTGAGCCCTGGTTTAAACCATTAAAACTAAGAATCAAACTGTAAATTTTTTTCTCATCTTTCATCCTGATTTGAAAATAAACTGTTTTGATTCTATAGAACCTCTGAACACCAGATTACAACCCAAACAACAGCTGGGATTAAAATCCCTCGCATGCTGAAACGTTCCTCTTGGGTTCAAACTGGGAGCACTGGTTTCCCTGTCAGGATGATATTTTCTTCAGTCTCCTTTATTATAACCTGTTGGTCCTTTTATTTTGTCCTGTAACTTTATTTGTTTAAACAATGTTTTTTTTTTGGTCGAATGAAGCCTAAAATGTGATGATTTCTTCGTGAAGGAAGCAGCGGATCTCTCTAAGCTGTAAATGACCCACTACCATAACAGTCCCACCCCCAACCATGACTCAGACACACCATTAGACCAATGAGGTAGGTAGGTAGGTAGGTAGGTAGATGGATAGATGGATGGATGAGTAGGTGGGTAGGTGGGTGGGTAGGTGGGTAGGTGGGTGAATTGATGATTGGATGAATGAATAGATGGATGAATAGATGGATGGATGGATGAATAGATTGGTTGGTTGGTAGGTAGGTAGGTAGGTAGGTAGGTAGGTAGGTAGGTAGGTGGATGGAAGAATAGACAGATGGATGGATGAATAGATAGATGGATGGATGGATGAATAGATTAGTAAGTAGGTTGGTAGGAAGGTAGGTTGGTAGGTAAGCAGATAGGTAGGTAGGTAGTTGGATAGATGAATAGATGGGTAGGTTGGTAGGTAGGTAGGTAGGTAGATGGATAGATGAATAGATAGGTAGGTAGGTAGGTAGGTAGATGGATAGATGAATAGGTAGGTAGGTAGGTAGGTAGGTAGATGGATAGATAAATGGATGGATGAATAGATAGATAGATGGATGAATAGATTGGTAGGTAGGTAGGTGAATAGATTGGTAAGATGGTAGGTAGGTAGGTAGATAAATAGATTGGTTAGTTGGTAGGTAGGTAGGTAGGTAGGTAGGTAGGTAGGTAGGTGAATAGATTGGTAAGATGATTGGTAGGTAGGTAGGTAGGTAGGTGAATAGATTGGTAAGATGGTAGGTAGGTAGGTAGGTAGGTAGATAAATAGATTGGTTAGTAGGTAGGTAGGTAGGTAGGTAGGTAGGTAGGTAGGTGAATAGATTGGTAAGATGATAGGTAGGTAGGTAGGTAGGTAGGTAGGTAGGTAGGTGAATAGATTGGTACGATGATAGGTAGGTAGGTAGGTAGGTAGGTAGATAGGTAGGTTAGTTGGTAGGTAGGTAGGTGAATAGATTGTTAAGATGGTAGGTAGGTAGGTAGGTAGGTAGGTAGGTAGATAGATAGATAGATGGATAGATGAATAGATTGGTAGGTAGGTAGGTAGGTAGGTAGGTAGGTAGATGGATAGATGAATAGATTAGTAAGTTGGTTAGTTGGTAGGTAGGTAGATAGATGGATAGATGAATAGATTGGTAAGTTGGTAGGTAGGTAGGTAGGTAGGTAGGTAGGTAGGTAGATGGATAGATGAATAGATTGGTAAGTTGGTAGGTAGGTAGGTAGGTAGGTAGGTAGATAGATGAATAGATTGGTAAGTTGGTTAGTTGGTAGGTAGATAGATAGATGGATAGATGAATAGCCTGTTAAGTTGGTAGGTAGGTAGGTAGGTAGGTAGGTAGGTAGATAGATGGATAGATGAATAGATTGGTAAGTTGGTAGGTAGGTAGGTAGGTAGGTAGGTAGGTAGGTAGATGGATAGATGAATAGATTGGTAAGTTGGTTAGTTGGTAGGTAGGTAGATAGATGGATAGATGAATAGATTGGTAAGTTGGTAGGTAGGTAGGTAGGTAGGTAGGTAGGTAGGTAGATAGATGGATAGATGAATAGATTGGTAAGTTCGTAGGTAGGTAGGTAGGTAGGTAGGTAGGTAGGTAGGTAGGTAGATGGATAGATGAATAGATTGGTAAGTTGGTAGGTAGGTAGGTAGGTAGGTAGGTAGGTAGATGGATAGATGAATAGATTGGTAAGTTGGTTAGTTGGTAGGTAGGCAGATAGATGGAAAGATGAATAGATTGGTAAGTTGGTTGGTAGGTAGGTAGGTAGATAGATGGATATGTGAATAGATTGGTAAGTTGGTTAGATGGTAGGTAGGTAGATAGATGGATAGATGAATAGATTGGTAAGTTGGTTAGTTGGTAGGTAGGTAGATAGATGGAAAGATGAATGGATTGGTAAGTTGGTAGGTAGGTAGATAGATGGATAGATGAATAGATTGGTAAGTTGGTTAGTTGGTAGGTAGGTAGATAGATGGATAGATGAATAGATTGGTAAGTTGGTAGGTAGGTAGGTAGGTAGATGGATAGATGAATAGATTGGTAAGTTGGTAGGTAGGTAGGTAGATGGATAGATGAATAGATTGGTAAGTTGGTTAGTTGGTAGGTAGGTAGATAGATGGATAGATGAATAGATTGGTAAGTTGGTAGGTAGGTAGGTAGGTAGGTAGATAGATGAATAGATTGGTAAGTTGGTAGGTAGGTAGGTAGGTAGGTAGGTAGGTAGATGGATAGATGAATAGATTGGTAAGTTGGTTAGTTGGTAGGTAGGTAGATAGATGGATAGATGAATAGATTGGTAAGTTGGTAGGTAGGTAGGTAGGTAGGTAGGTAGATGGATAGATGAATAGATTGGTAAGTTGGTTAGTTGGTAGGTAGGCAGATAGATGGAAAGATGAATAGATTGGTAAGTTGGTTGGTAGGTAGGTAGGTAGGTAGGTAGGTAGGTAGGTAGGTAGGTAGGTAGGTAGGTAGGTAGATGGATAGATGAATAGATTGGTAAGTTGGTTAGTTGGTAGGTAGGTAGATAGATGGATAGATGAATAGATTGGTAAGTTGGTAGGTAGGTAGGTAGATAGATGGATAGATGAATAGATTGGTGAGTTGGTTAGTTGGTAGGTAGGTAGATAGATGGATAGATGAATAGATTGGTAATTGGTAGGTAGGTAGATAGATGGATAGATGAATAGATTGGTAAGTTGGTTAGTTGGTAGGTAGGTAGATAGATGGAAAGATGAATGGATTGGTAAGTTGGTAGGTAGGTAGGTAGGTAGGTAGGTAGGTAGATAGATGGATAGATGAATAGACTGGTAAGTTGGTTAGTTGGTAGGTAGGTAGATAGATGGATAGATTAATAGATTGGTAAGTTGGTAGGTAGGTAGGTAGGTAGGTAGGTAGGTAGATAAATAGAATGGTTAGTTGGTAGGGAGGTAGGTGAATAGATTGGTAAGATGATAGGTAGGTAGGTAGATGAATAGATGAATAGATTGGTAAGTTGGTAGGTAGGTAGGTAGGTAGGTAGATGGATAGATAGATGAATAGATTGGTAAGTTGGTAGGTAGGTAGGTAGGTAGGTAGGTAGGTAGATAGATGGATGGATAGATGAATAGATTGGTAAGTTGGTTAGTTGGTAGGTAGGTAGATAGATGGATAGATGAATAGATTGGTAATTTGGTAGGTAGGTAGGTAGGTAGATAGATGGATAGATGAATAGATTGGTAAGTTGGTTAGTTGGTAGGTAGGTAGATAGATGGAAAGATGAATAGATTGGTAAGTTGGTAGGTAGGTAGGTAGGTAGATAGATGGATAGATAAATAGATTGGTAAGTTGGTTAGTTGGTAGGTAGGTAGATAGATGGAAAGATGAATAGATTGGTAAGTTGGTAGGTAGGTAGGTAGATGGATAGATGAATAGATTGGTAAGTTGGTAGGTAGGTAGGTAGGTAGATAGATGGAAAGATGAATAGATTGGTAAGTTGGTAGGTAGGTAGATAGATGGAAAGATGAATAGATTGGTTAGTTGGTAGGTAGGTAGGTAGATGGATAGATGAATAGATTGGTAAGTTGGTAGGTAGGTAGGTAGATAGATGGACAGATGAATAGATTGGTAAGTTGGTTAGTTGGTAGGTAGGTAGATAGATGGATAGATGAATAGATTGGTAAGTTGGTAGGTAGGTAGGTAGATGGATAGATGGATGAATAGATTGGTAAGTTGGTAGGTAGGTAGGTAGGTAGATAGATGGATAGATGAATAGATTGGTAAGTTGGTTAGTTGGTAGGTAGGTAGATAGATGGAAAGATGAATAGATTGGTAAGTTGGTAGGTAGGTAGGTAGGTAGGTAGGTAGGTAGGTAGGTAGATAGATGGAAAGATGAATAGATTGGTAAGTTGGTAGGTAGGTAGGTAGGTAGATGGATAGATGAATAGATTGGTAAGTTGGTAGGTAGGTAGGTAGATAGATGGACAGATGAATAGATTGGTAAGGTGGTTAGTTGGTAGGTAGGTAGATAGATGGATAGATGAATAGATTGGTAAGTTGGTTGGTAGGTAGGTAGGTAGATGGATAGATAGATGAATAGATTGGTAAGTTGGTAGGTAGGTAGGTAAGCAGATCGATAGGCAGGCAGGCAAGTAGGTAGGACTTTCGTTTTACTATGTGCAATAATAATTATTATAATTGTAAGATTTATTAATTAATCTTACGTTATTAACATGTTTCAAAAGGAGAAGGAAGAAGCTGAAGCTGAATTAATCCCTCTCCAGGTTTTTAATGTTGTTAAACATTGGGATGTTTGAACTGTAACTCTCCTCCTGATACAAGATATTTGAAGCCCTAGAGATTTTTTTTAGTTTCTTCCTCTTCTCACATTGTAAATGTCAGGATTTATTTGATAAATTTGTCACATTGTTTCCCGTTATCTTGTAACCCTACAGCAGGGGTCCCCAATCCTGGTCCTGGAGGGCTGGTATCCTGCATGTTTTAGTTTGAACTCTGTTTCAACACACCTGATTTCAATCAGCAGCTAATTAACAGGCTTCTGCAGAGCCTGATGAGCTGCTGCACAGGTGTTTCAACCACTGAATCAAGTCTGTTGGAGCAGAAAAACCACAAAACCTGCTGGATACCGGTCCTCCAGGACCAGGATTGGGGACCCCTGCCCTACAGTTTATGAATCAGAGGAGCATAAATTTTACAATCTTCAGCCTCCGAGCCCCTTCGATGCAGATTTAGTTCTCTCACAACAGAACTAAGAAGCTTCAGCACAGCGGCATGTGTCTGCTGCCCCTTCCAACCCCCACCCCTTCTCACCTTGTGCTTATTGTATTTTGGGAACGCTCAGGTGATTCAGGACATGATTATAGATTGCTCCACTGACTCACTGTGCAGCTTCCTGGAAAGGCCACCCTCACACACACACGCATGCACAAACATACACACTTAAAAGGGGGTTTTCACGTATAATTGTGAGATTGATTGATTAAAAATAACTTTACGTTCAGCTGAATATTTATTTATTTCATTTTGCAATCAAAAAGGAAATGTTCAGACTTTACTTTGTTTTTCTGGCTCTTTATTCTGCGACTAACTCATAAATGTTGTTATAATCAAGACTTTGTCCTTAAATTATCGATGCAGCAGCAGCTGCTTTATGACTTTTTGTGCGTTCGACCAAGAACTGAGCTCTACCTGTTCATACATCTTGGTCAACAAATGTCTTTAGTTTGTGAAACGCCAAGCGGGAGAGCAACTTTCAAAGGTCTTGTTCAAGTTCTTTCTGGGCCAGTGTGTGTGGAGGCTCTTTGTTTATGACTGATCGCCTTCTATCAGCGATGACTGTTGGGGTCATTGAAAGTTTCTGCTCCTTAAAGCTGCAAAAAGAGAGAATTAGAATTTTGTTTTCCTGTCTGTTTGGCTAAAAGTACTATAGAAAACAAAAATAGTGTCTCTCCAACAAGTATTAGTGCACAAAACTAAAGTGGGAACAGAATTTGGACCAAATGTATCTCTAAAAGAATATTAAAACCAAACCAAAAGTCAAATCAAAGCTCATTTATCTAACTTGATGTTTGGGCTTTCCCTTGCCTTGTGTCAAACACCAGGTGGCACTGCTAAAACAAGGTGTCCTTTCGATCAGTGCACCTTCTCACTTAAAAGGTTCATTATTGGAAAAACAACAAGTCAGATGGTGAGTTTAGTAATAAAGCAACGTTCAGATCATAAAAATGAGTTTTAATAGTTTAACATCAAATGATCCGCAGAAAAGATCATTCGTGTGACTGTTATGGGTCATGCAGTCATCTTAGCGTTCATATCTGCAGGATGGACTTGTTGCATTGTGTGCAGGAAAACACACACACATGCACACACATGCGCATGCATAAACACACATGCACGTGTCTGGGTGTTATCTACTGCAGACAATACAAAGGAACAGAAGGACAAAGACAGGAGAGTGTTGTTCTGAGGGCAGCCAGAAGGATCTCTTTCACACGCACACACACACACACACACACACACACACACACACACACACACACACACGCACACGTACACACACGCGCACACACACATGCGCACACACACACATGCACGTACACACGCACACACGTACACCCACGCACACACACACATACGCACATGAGCATGCTCACACACACATGTGCACGCTCACACACACATGCACAGACACGCACACACACAGACATACGCAAGCGCACACACACACATGCGCACGCACGCATGCACACATGAACACACACGCAAATGCACACACACACACACACACACACACACACACACACACACACACACACGTACACCCATGCACACACACATGTGCACGCACACACACACTTGTACACACACACACACACACACACATGCACACGCGTGCGCGCACACACACACACACACACGTGCACACTCACACACACACATTTAATTTAATGAGCCAAGTGGAACTCAACATTTTTTACAGTTCTTTTTGACCCATTCTCTGCATTTTTCGCTTCACACTGATATCATGATTGTCGCAGTGAGCAGGTTTATTTAACACGAGGGCAAATAAAGTGTCCAACATAGGAAGCTTTGCTACGACTACTGGTTTACGTAGGACAGGAGATGAGAACAAGTGGAGAAGAAGGAGGCTCAGTTCAGCGCTGAGAGGCAGGAGTTTAGGTTGATAAGAGACAAGTGTGCTTAAAGCAGGAGAAAAAAAGAAAGAAAACTCCTCCCAAAGCACAGAGGAGCAGAAGGAGGGGCTGGATGCTCGCAAATCTCTCCCCAGAGAAAGAAAAGGGGAGGGCAGGGCTTGTGACTGCGCTGCACTACTTGTTGTTGCCTGTCTGAAAGAGCGTGAGCGTGTAGAGTTAGAGCGGGTCAGTGAGTCAGCCTGCAAGTCTTCAGAAGTATGAAAGTGGGGAAGGTTGCTAGAAGTTTGAAAGACTGAAACTCACCTTTAAGCAGAGAAGAGGCAACGTCCCGGGTAAGATCATTCATAGAGCTGACTTTGTAGGTGTGTGTTGGAATGTCTGCATGTTGTCAGCAGCTCACACAGCTGATCCATCCAAGATGATGCGGATATTAATTAGTTTTGATTATCCCAACAAAAACATGTTTTATTTTTGTTCTCAGCTTTGCCTTCTTTTTATTTCATTTACCTCCACACTTCCCTTTTACCCCTCAGCTGTTCACTCCTCCATCCCAGTTGGAGCTCCTCTGATTCTGGGGCCATCCCAAGGCGCTGGGTGTAACTGTGGTGGTTATGATTTGGTGGTAGTTATTCTGGAAACCCCAACAGGGCATAATTACATGAAATATAAAAGATAAGGCCAACAGCATTCATTTTCTGCTTTAATCTTTGTTTTTTCCTTCTGTAAATATATGTTTTATCTGAGGAATTTGATGTTGGTTTATTTATTTTTAATTGTTTAGCACCACAGATGATGTGAGACAGAGCTTCAGTTTGGCTCAGCAGGACTTTGATAGGTTAAGACTCACGTCATATGTGCTTGTGTGTTTGTCAGTGGTAGTTCTCTGTGTGCTGGTGTGTTTCTCATCTGTAGTGGTACTGTTATTCCTAACGACATTCTTCATGAGACAGTTTTTCAGATTGAGTTTAAAGAAAGTATCTGGAACCCTGAATTTAGTAAAATATTTCTTTGGGGTTTCTTAAAGTACATTTCCATGTGGACGTAAGGCTGAGACAACAGCTAAATTGTTCTGCTTGGATGTCCCTTTTGTGACTTTCTCATATTTACAATTCCTCTGGAGCTAGCTAAGCTAGCGTGGAGCGCTAAAGTAAGAAAAAACTGTTTTTTTAAAACAAATAATCGCAAAACAATCTAACGTCTCAATCATGTTGGGAAGAAATTTGCATTATTGTCTTTCTCAGCTGGTCGGGGGTTGTCAGATGTTCTCTTTTTAAAAAAACTAAAGAGGGACGTAGTCTTTGTTTAGTCGGTGAGCCTGCGGGGTTTCCAACCCGACACAGTCTGTAATTTGACACCAGCTGGTACAAAACTCCAGAGTTTTGTACAGTATGTTAACCAGTAACAGGAGCGACCCAGAAGTTACATCTCGTATCCCTTAGAAGCAACGGCATATTTTTTGTTTTACTCTAATAACAGGTGAAGAAGGCTGGAGGCTAACGTTGAGCTAACAATGCTAACGGTGAATTAACATCAAACAGTCAGCTCGAAAAATAGCTCAAGCTACTTTTTCAATTACAAGCAACTGAAATTACAGTGAAATGTATTTCTCTACTCATCAACTTCCTGTGTATGACTCGTCTTTGCTCATCAACTACAACCTTCTGGAGTGAGCCGTAGATATGAAATGTGATACATGCTTTTATTACCTCTAGTTTGGATTCTGCGGACTCACTGCTCATTGGCGCGCCGGTTTCAGCTTTGCTAACAGAAGCTGCTGCTAGTTTTTTAACAAACACAAATAGACGTCATAATACCCCAGTTTTAGCATGTCTACACTGGTTGCCCGTGACCTTTAGGGTGCATTTCACGATTTTTTTATTTGTCTCTGAGGCATTGAATGGCCTTGTATCTCCTTACATGTCGGAGCTGCTTATGCCCTATGACTCCAGAGCGCTTTACACTTAGGCATTGACCTATTTAATGCTCATTTTTACTGTCTTGAGCTGTTTGATTGCTGATGTACCTTGTTTTTACTGCTTGGTGTTGCCTTATTTTTTTTATTTAACTGTTAATTCTGTTTATTATGACCTTATGTAAGGTGCTTTCGTCAGCTCTCATATGTGGTGAAATACACTGTTACAAATAAATTGATTTGGTATGGTATAGTATAGTAACTTACAGAACGGGGCTGAGAGTTTTAAAGTGAGCTGCAGTGCACAAATTTGACCAGAGAATGTCATTCTGGCTTCATTCTTACATCGTGCACCTTTTAAAGAAAGATATTTCTATTATTTTTCCTAAATTTACAAATATTGTAAAAACATGCAGGTCTTTTAAAAGTGAACACACTTCATTCATGTCACGACACCTTTATCCAAAACGACGTACAGTTTACCTAACATGCATGTTTTTGGTAATTTAAGGTTCTGCTGGAGTTTTCTTGCTGTTAAAATGGAGTTTTCCTCTCCACTGTCGCTGCATGCATGCTTAGTATGAGGATTGCTGTAAAGACTCTGACACTAGTCAGTGACTCGATGCAATTTGCTGGGTTCCTTATATAGGAAACTTTTCAATAATTGACTCAAAGAACTCAATTAAATTGAATGTTAACTTTGTGAAATGCTTTGAGACGACTCTTGTTGTGATTTGGTGCTATATAAATAAACTGAATTAAACTGAATGGAACTTTATAGCAATATCAGAGATGCCCAATCTCAAATAAAGCCTAAAGCTTCAACTTCTTCATCTGTGACTGAATAGTTTCAGGAAATAACTATAGTAAATATAAAGCTATTGGTCTGTCAGTGTAGTTTAGTAAAACAGAGTATATGATAAACACGAGGAGTAGATTCCCGTATCTTAAGTTCAGATCTGATGGTGAACTTTCACCAAACGCACACGTGAAAAACAAGTTGTGGTTCAAACGGGCACTTTAATGGTGGGAGTAATTCAGGGAAGCTGTGTTCTAAGCTGGTGCTAAGCTCACCAGCCAATTCGGGCTTAACAACTGCTGCACAAGCATGTGAGTGGTTTCACATTTTCTACTTTCAACTGACTCGGTTGCCAAAAAACAATTTATTTAACGTTAAATTTGAAGTTTTTGTTTGACATTTCCTAGATTATTTTGATATTATGGAATTGCAAAAAACTGAGGATTGGCTTAATAATGAGTCACATCATCACGCCCCCATCACCCGCTCCTTCTCAGGAGTAAAAACAAGGATGTGGTCTTTGGCTTCATCCCATAGATGGCAGAATCATCTAACGTTGGTTGTTGCGCAAGTTTTTTATCTCGTCGAGGCACAGTCTTCTGGCTTTGACAGAAAAAGTAATTTAAGGGTTTTTATTAGTAGTTGAGAAGGTGATGGTACAGTTGTAATGAAATGCTGAACAGCCTGTGTGGACGTAGCCTCAGCTGACCCTCTGATTGACCGCATTAAAGTGAGGTTATCTGTGGCTGTGTGTCCGTGTCATAGTCTGTCGCCCTCTGGGCTGACGTGAAAAACCAAAGCGCACACTGAGGAAAGTTAGCCGTGAGTGTGTGAGAAAGAGAGAACAGGACAAAGATTCAGTAGTATGAAATGGCAGCTACTGCTGGGGGTTTTTAACCACCTCATTAACATGTTACACACACTTTGCACACACACACACACACACACACACACACACACACACACACACACACACACACACAAACACACTGGTGGGCCCACGCACAGAAGAGCGCAGTAGGACATCTCTCTCCTTCTCAAACAAAGGCTGGCTCTACATGGTGGTCATGTGACAGTTGTTCCCATTGTTCACTTCTGGCCAAGGGTGGTTTTGCTAATGCACTGGTGTGTGTGTGTGTGTGTGTGTGTGTGTGTGTGCGCGTGTGTGTGTGCGTGCGTGTGTGTGCACCATAGCAGGAAAACGCTTTAAGCCAGCCAGAGGAAATCCCTCGATCCCAAGCATGTTGCTGTTTGCGTTCGTCCCCTCCATTGTGTTAATGATAGACCTGAGTTACTGCAGCTCACATCTGATGTTTGAAATTCCTTTCATGTAAACACGCACCATTGTGTAGAAAATGTACAGAAAAACACAACGTTCGTTTTTTTCTTTCATAAACCAGACGCTGCGTTATCCTCGGTCAGCTGTGAGTTCAGTGGGACCCTCTTCAGCCCTCCTGCATGAGCTTCTCCCTCC
The DNA here is from genome assembly GCF_043380555.1 of Nothobranchius furzeri. Lineage (NCBI taxonomy): Eukaryota > Metazoa > Chordata > Actinopteri > Cyprinodontiformes > Nothobranchiidae > Nothobranchius > Nothobranchius furzeri. The sequence continues at coordinate 73,160,106 of NC_091748.1, forward strand.
CAAAAGGTGCTGTTTTGTGAAAGCTCCACTTTAGAGGATTAACACAAGTGCTTTATGGGTCCTGACGGATGTTTAGTGGCGGCTGGAGACACGAGGAGAGCGCCGACTATCAAAGAGCTGGGCTAAATTTAACTGGATGTAAAAGCAAAGTTGTTTTCTGTGAGACAGGAGGACACTTTTAGGATGATGAGGAGATATGCACATTTGCTTTATTGCTGCTAATCCTCTGTAATAGGTCGCCTGTGGCCTGCATGTTTATAGTGTCATTTCCTCTTCCTGTTAATCTACACTTGTTTCCCACCCAAGTGTGTGTGTGTGTGTGTGTGTGTGTGTGTGTGTGTGTGTGTGTGTGTGTGTGTTACCATTTCAAGGCCGTCACCAGCGTTGGTGACAAATCAAACTCATTTCAGAAGGTTTTGTCTGCTGACAGTTATCAAGGCAACACATCTGATTGGATGGAAGTTTTTCCCCGTTTCTGGTTGCACAGATTACCGCCAAATCAGCATTATTGTTTTAGATCAACGCAGCCAATGTTTCCCGATGAAGCCATCCCTGCTGATCCATGGTGAGTCTCAGGGAGAGGGTAAGAAGTAAAATATGTTTTTTACTGACCTTGCGGGGACATATGGTAAATTAGCAATTAGCTAATGAGATTATATTCATTCTGCACTGCTAAAAATACCCTCGGCTAAGAGGCAAAGGGTCAGAACGCGTCCATGGATGGAAAATTACAGTCAACCATAGAAATCCATGAAGGTATTACTAATGATCATTTTACGTGTAAACGCATAAATCTTTGTGATGATTTATCATCACCGTGTTTCATTTCAGAACTTAATGGGGATGACTCAGATCTGAGGGTGTGTGTGTGTGTATCAGTGGTGGCTTCAGAAATGTTTTTTCTGCAGGTGCTATGAAGGAGCTAGTCTTTTTATTGAGGGTGCTATGAAGGAAGGGGTCATGCGTACCTATTGTTCTCTAAAACACCTTCAACACTAGCAGATACACATGCGTGCACAAAACCTCAACAACACCTGCAACAATCATTAATATACATCATAAACATATGAACAATCGCTGACTTTTCCATGAAATCATAAACACATACAGCCACACAGAAAACCATCTATAGTGTTGCATGGTTAGCTAAAGTTAGCGTTAGCATTTCCAGCGGCAAAGCCCTGGACTGCTGCGGCGGTTGAGGGTTGACTCTCTTCATCCAGATCCGTAGGTTTTTGTGGGTCTGAGATCACTTCCAAATATTCATTCGTTTCTGACTGAACCCGTGGAAATGTGGGCAACAAAAACCGATCCATTTTACCGCTAGCTCTACCTTTCACTCGTTCGCAGGTGGAAAATGAGGTCAAAGGGTGACATCAATTTCCTGTTTTGGTTTGAGTTTTTACTATCTATATGATAATTTACTGATTATTTTTGTTTTGTATGTTAAATATTATCACATCCACACGTTCAATTAAAATTAAATTGTAAAAAAAAAACTATCTAATATTTACTTGGGGGTGCAATGACTAATCCAGGGGTAGCTATAGCGCCCCCCTGGCGCCGCCACTGGTGTGTATCTGTGTGTGTGTGTGGGGGGGGGGGGGGGGGGGATGACATAACTGGAGCTTAAAGGGACTTTACGGAGTTTTGCTCGCGATTGCCCCCTCAGGCCAAAAGCGTAACAGCAGCTTCAATAGTAGGCTCGTGCACGAGGCGTGCATGCTGTATGTGCACACTCCTTAATGAAAATAACAGCTGAGACAGTCCTGTGTGTGTGTGTGTGTGTGTGTGTGTGTGTGTGTGTGTGTGTGTGTGTGTGTGTTTGTGTGTGTTTGTGTGTGTGTGTGTGTGTGTGTGGCCCAGAGGACAGGAGAACACGCAGCTAATTAATTAAGTAATGTGGTTCTGTACCTTTCTCTTCAGCACAGCCGACAAAGGTTTAAGATGGGTCAGTCCTCCTGCATGCTCAGATCATTCCCTTCCCTTGCTTGAAAAATTGTTCCAAAATGAAAGTTGAACCCACATCTTTTTTATCTGTAAATTCAATGCCGTTCGGCGAGTCTCAAATAAAAATTTGGGTGTCTTACTGTAAAAAAATATACCATTAATGTAAAAAAGAAACTCTAAATAAACTATGTTCACATCCAGAAGCAAACCCGGATTTTCTGCACGAGAGTCCGACGTCTTACTAGGTGAGCTAAAGCACCAGTGACGTCTTTTGTATCTGTAACATTTATATCCTTGATGACGGCTGAAACAACGTTCAAAGAACGGTTCGGAGTGAAAATGGCTATTTTGTTGCCAATTTGCAGGAAAAATCTAGAAGAAAGTTCTACAGAAAGTAGCTAAGGGTCCTCAGAAATGTAGCTAGCTTTGTCACTAGGCGTTAGGAACAGCGACAAAGTGGCACTACCTCTCTCTCTGCTGCTAAAGCTACTGATAGCAAATGCTACGGGCGATGCCTGAGCGTGAACGTGCATGAAGCAGCCTGCTCGACCCGAGCATCTCTCTTTTTCTGTGATTTTACAGAAAAACAGGCAATCACAGTAAAAATGCCAGGGCTCATTCTACAGGACCAGGGCATTGCAGGAGAATGTATGAAGAAGACATTTATTATTTCTATACATGTTTTGACTGTCAAACTTCCATAATGTCCCTTTAAGTACAACTTTATGCGTGGCTAGGGTAAGCTTTGGTTAGGGTTCGAGCAAAATTACTGAAACATTCCCAGAATATTCCCAGAGCCATTGCGAGCTTCTGGAACCTTGGTCTTGAGTTTTCCTTGAATAACCTTTTTTAGATCAAAAAGTGAATGACCTTAGAGAAAGCGTTGGAGACGGATTAGAGATGAGAAGTTTGTGTAAAAGGCAGATCAATTAAAAAGTAAATGGACGTAAGATTATTTATGACTTCATTGCGACAGGAGTTTCTGCGATATCCTAACATTTGTATTACAATTTACGTTTTGTACATTTAGAATTTAGATTTTCTTGTAATTTTGTGTCTGCAACCAGTTTCCAGCAGTTAAAACTTCTCAGATTTTAACTGAACGTTAAACACAAAAGTGGGCTTCGCCTTTTTCACAGAGAAGCTTTAGTTTACAACCAAAATAAAGAAATTAGAATAAATAGCTTTTGCTCCGTCGGACACAAAAACTGGTTTTAATTTGATGTTGAACAAGATTCAAGGTTCTGAATTAAAACTAACTTTGTAAGACAAAAAGGAAACCTGTAAGTTCTTTTGTGTCGTTGGCCTTACGGGTTTGGTGCTAATGAACCCGTCTGAGTGCACGTGGGATGCTGAGACGTGTGATTGTCGGCCCAACAGCTGCTGGAATCAGAGGACGAGACGATGAAGACATAAAAAACCAAAAGAGGGTAAAAAGGGAGTGTATCAGTGAGAGTTGGAAGGACAAAAGCAGAGGAGGAGACAAAAGTCAGGAGGCGAACGAGAAGCTGACACGATGACGGACAGAGAGCGATAGGGAGAGGACGTCTGTGTGTGTGTGTGGGGGGGGGGGGACGCGTCACACGACACTTAAAGAGAAAAGATGGATGTGGTGATGGAGTCAAAAGAGAGAGAGGAGTGGCTGGAATACAGCAGGCATGGGAAATAAATGGCATGAGCGCATCTGATGAGGTGGATTCGGAGAGGAAAGGAAGTACTCTGGTGTTCCTTAAAAAGGACTTCCTGTCGCTTTAATAATGTTAATAATTTATTAGATGTGCTGAAAAACTGTTTGTGTGTTTGTGCTTTTACTCAGGGAGCGTTTGTCCCTTCTTCGCTCTAGAGAAGGTTGTGTGTCCAGCAGATGGTCAGGGCCGCACGCACGCACGCACGCACGCACGCACGCACACACACACACACACACACACACACACACACAGCTGAATCCCAGACAGGTTCTCCCGCTGTCCCACAGAGGAATCCACAAAGTGTGTGTGTGCGTGCGTGCGTGCGTGCGTGTAGAGGCATGAACCAGCTGTTCCATTATCTAGAGACATATTTGCATTTTTATTGATTTTCATCAATATAAGCTGATGACTTTGTGAGTCCGTGTTTCTGTTTGGTTCTAATTTAATCGAAGCTTGTTTGCAGCGGGATAAATCTACAGAATAAACACCTCTGACTCATAAATCAAAGCTCTTCTGTGATTTTTTTAATTTAATCTGCATCAAGTAGTAAAGTTAAAGCATTTTGGTCAAACGGATGCTCCTGCAGCTTATTTTAGATAACTACAACTCTTTAACGTTCACATTTAGGAAAATGCATTTATTTGTTTTTTCAAATGTTCCTCCTGGCCATTTAATCGCTGCAGTGCACACTTATTACACACAAACCTGTCCACGTGCATTTTCTTGTGATTAAAATCGACATGCGGTGTTTGACTGTAAATTTTCCCATGAATCATAAAAGTTCGGCTTGTTTTCTGGGAGTGTTTGGAGTACTCTGTTTGGGAGTATTTGTATTTATTTCTGATTTAATCTTGTTTAAATAAAGTTTTGGACTGCTTCCGTTCTGATCACAATCAGCCTGTTTACCGGCGTGGAGGTTGAGGTCAGACTCCCAGATCTGCCGAGATTATCGGCTGAGTCGTCTCAGGATTCTTTAGCGTTTTGTGCGGCGTGACTAACCGCTGCAGAGTGAGTGATCGCTGTCCAGTCATCCTCACACAGCAGGGGAATTTAGGAAGAACTCGTCCGGTGTTATTTTTCCAGACCTGCAGAACGATCCGTCTTGCTCATCGTGTGTATTTTTGTCCGTGGTGTCCGTACCGTCACAAGGAGTAAAAATAAAACACTCGGAGGGGAGTGCTAGCGTTTCCTCTGTGTTGTTGAGTATCTCCGTGGTTAACCCTCAGATCTACTGAAACGTTTGTAGCTGATGCATAAATGACTCTACAGACTTTTAAATTACGTTAAATGTGTGAAAACCTCAAGTCTGAAGAACAAAATCAACGTTTCCGTGTTTTGATGAATAAAACAGTAAAATCTGTGTTTTGGATGTTAAAGAGCAAGTTACCCCCTACCAGATTCTTACTCAACTCCCACTTCCTGTTTGAAAAATGCAACAAATGCTGTTGCCTAGCAGACCGAGAGGGTGGAGCCGCTAACAAATACACACACTCACGACATTGTGACATCATAATGTACCATCTAACATCATAGTGTACCTCTTAGCCAATAGCGATGGCAGATTTAAATTCAAATGCAGTGCAGAGTTTTTACCTGACGACGGTGCATCGCTGACAGTTTTAGGCAGAATATTTAAATTTGAACTAAAATGAACTAAAATGCCGAATTATTGAATACATTTGTCTACAGCACGATCAGACACTCATTTATATAGTTTTTCAGCAAAAAATGTTGATTTGGAGTGACTTGCTCTTTAACTGATGTCATTTTTAAATGTCATGTACTCGTTAGCAGTACATACAGTTGTTGTTGTTTGTGTTTTGATCACCTGAACGAGAAGGGTTAGGCTCAGGAGGTAGAGCGGGTTGTCCGGTAATCGGAAGGTTGCAGGATCGATCCCCGTTCCGATCAGAGAATTCTGCTGTTGTGTCCTTGGGCAAGACGCTTAACCCTTCTTGCCTGCTAGTGGTGGTGCCAGTGCTCGGCAGCCTCGCCTCTGTCAGGGCGCCCCAGCTCATCCCCACCAGCGTGTGAATGGGTGAATGACTGATTGTGTTGTGAAGCGCCTTGGGTGTTTGCAGAACTCTAAGAAGACGGTGTTTCTGGGTGTTACACCCTTTTTCATGTATCGTATCTCACATAAGGCGGGAATATGTCCACTGTCTTGCGTCTTTTGGGTCATACAACACTTTAGACTCATGTAATGAAATGGAACATCCTTTCCTTCTGTCCAGCTTCCATGCCTGCTTAAGTTTCCCAAAGTTACAGCTGATCCAGCTCAGATGATGATGTAATCCCTGATCAGCTGTGGATAAGCGCGGTTCTCGTTGCAGAGCTGAGGATGATGGCTGAGGGGCGCTTTGCCAGCCTGCCCAGATCCCTCCATGCCCACCGCGCTTTAGGAGGAGGTGCTGCCCACCCTGGAGTCACCAGCAACTCCACCAGTCCTCCCAGCAACATCACCTGCTCCCCCAGGAAGTGTCAGCCCTCCCTCGCCTCCCCCATGGACCGCCTCACCTCCAAACTTGGGTGAGTTTTTTTTTCTCTCCTGCTAATTAAAAACATAAAGTTTCATTTGAGCAAAACTCTTTTTAACTGGAAAACTCTCGGGTTTTTTCCCCTTCCTGCAGCCTCCCAGCGGGGCAAGGCAGCAGCTTATCTGAGATTCCTGCAGCAGCCTACCAGCCACTCTCGTTACATGGAACGCTGCCACGGAGCAAGCGAGGAGGGGCCAACGTCGCCCATGGGAACTACACATGGGACCCCAAAATCAATCACACACAGCCGTTAGTCTGTGGGAACCCACTGCTGCCTCCTGGGCTCGTGCACCCGCCTATAAAACCCTCACTGTCCCAAAACAGTGACTTTAACAGTTACAGGTAAGCGCCTAACAACAGAAATGTATGCTCTCTATTTCAGTTTTTACTTCTTGAACATCATAACCAGCATCCAACACAACCACAGCTGCAGGAGCAATTATTCACATGTTTCCACTCAAATAATTGATAATTAAAGGGATACGGTGCAGTTTGGCTTGCTTTTAGCACCCCCTAGTGTCCGTTAGTCAAAGCAAAAGTGAAATCTCCTCGCTGTGCATTCGTCTTTGTCTGACAGCTGGAATAGTGTCTGCAGGAGCGAATGATCACTAAATCAAACAAATCAGCCGTGTTCACGATCTAAACAAGCAACGTGCTGGAAGCAGACTGCAGCACTTTCTCTTTGTCCCACAAGGACCAGACCGGCACTCTGAAGTTGCAAATGCGATATTCTGGCCACAGGGCGGTGGGGGTCTGAGCGACATTTCATTAACCCTGTAAAATGTCATTTTAGCACATACTGGCTCAATATAATGGTTTAAAAATATGGAAAAAGTTGCACAGTATGCCTTTAAAGACCAAGTTCACTGAGAAACCTTTTTTTTTCTTTCTTTTTTTTTTAAATAGGATCATTCTGAGTTTAACATGCAGGCTTAACGTGAAAATTTGCCATCCTTTTTCATTTGATTTTTCCTACTGGGAAATTAGAATTTCCGAGGAGAAAGCAAACGCACCATTAGCTGATAACAATGGTGGCAATGGAAGCTAATTTATCAAGCTAACGTTATCTTAAACAGTTTATTTAGCTGCTGGAGCAGATTAAAAAGATGATGCCTTACACTTAGATCGTTGTCGCTGGTTTCATCTTCACCCAATCACCCATCACATTTAGTGAAGTGGACCCAAGCTTTAGCGTGCGTTCTTTCTACCATGCTGCTCTGTTTAGAACTGGCTCGCAGCGACCGACGACATAACGCTCTTGCGCATGCGCAACTGTCTAGGCAAGTTCTTGTTCTGAAGGACGGGTACCGAAACGAGGCACCGTTTCAAATGACGTGCTCAGTTTGTAATATGGAATTCGGTCGGTACCTTAAAAAGCACTGAATTCAGTACCCATCGCTAGTCCTCTGTTTAGACAGACCGAGTCTGGTTACAGGCAGAGAGGCACATGAGGGGCGGGACTAGCCAGCTCAAAAATAACCAATCAGAAAAAAGCGGAAATGGCGACGCTGTTGTTTTTTTTTAGCTGTGGTCAAAAATGGCGTCTGGCGACGGCGCGCACATCTTTCTTTAGCAGAATAGCATTTAGCGCTTCTACTTGTTGTGGTTTTAAAGACATTCGAGTCATTTAGAACAGAGGAAAGAGCCGTAGAGAACGCCGCTTCAGACGCCATGTTTCTGAGAAACTCAGCGTTGCGATGTGTGTGACATACGCTGATTGGCTCGGTTAAAATTCTCAGGGGGTGGGGTTATTTGACCAGAAGAGTTCCCAGACCCATGCTTCCCATAAAGAAGTATGGGGCTGGCTGCCAGCATTAGCTGCCAGGAAACGCTCGGATTAGATAGCCAGTGACATTTGCACGTCACGCTAAAAATTGGCATTCATCTCGGCTCGCGACGGGGAAGGTTGTTGTTGATTTAGCATCCACGAAACAGCAGAGCACGTTCCGGCTAGTAGAAGCTAACCGTTAGCATTAGCAACTCCATAACATGGCAGAACTCCTTCAGCTTGTGTTACTTGTGGAGATTGAACATCAAAGTTTCAAAGCAAACAGAGTCAGTGGTAGAGTCACGTTAGTGTCAGCCAATCAGAGGACAGGTGTCCAAACATCAGGAAAAAATGGGTGAGAAGATTCTTAGATCCTGCTGTTTTCTGCTGACGTTAGTGCTGAAGTTAGCTGGATTAGAAGGCTGATTTATACTAGAGACCACTGCAAATGGTTTTTAAAAATAAGAACGCTAAAAAGTTCCTAAGTGAGACAGACACATACGTGCCCAGAGCCTAAATTAGGAAGTGGAAACGTTTTAGCTCGGTTATTTATGGACAACAGCTGCTGTGGCAAATCTGGGGCTAAAGTCTTTGACCCATCATCTGTGAAAGAGACAACTACAAATCTATCAAAGACTCCGTCGACCCCGTTGCACTTTGTTTCCAGTCAGCTCCCCGCTGTGGGCCCAGGCTAATATCTGAAACATGCACACAACATCAGCAGGAAGGCCTGACCGGTGCTCGTCAGAACAGGGAGTGAGAGCGTTCCCAGCTGGATGGAGATGTTGTAAATCGAGTCTCCAGGGGGGGTGTAGCTGTTAGCTCAACTTCAGTGAGAACACACACCTCATCCCTCATCGTGTCCTCCCATGTCTCTGTCTCTAGTGTAGGGTTACCTCAGCCTGATGTGGCCAGCTTTGTGTGCAGGCTGTGTGGGAGCGCTGGCCCGTAGCCTCCAGCAGCTGCCTTACCTTTGGAGGGTCGGGGTGTGGCCGGCTGATCACAGATTACTGTGAGCTCTTTGTCTCCTCTTTTATCTCCGTGCTGGATTCGTTTCATACGCCGCCGCCGCCGCCGATACGGCAGGATCACTCGTCCAGATTAAAGTCAGAGTCCGCAGGCTGATGAAAGTATCGCCGTATCAAACTCTACAAATGAAAAAAACAAGATGCTTTAAAAATTCTGATTTAGTAAACATCTGTTAAAACGGGTTAAATCTAAATATTTATGCCTCTTTCTAAGTTTCCCTTTGAGTCAAATGAATACAAACGTTTGGAGTTTTCCCACTTGGTTTAAATGTTGTCAGATTTTTCTATCAAAAGAGGAAATATTTTATCTTTAAAAGTATTTTTGCTGCTGGTCAGTCCATCTTGACTTTTCATTGCTCATGCTGTCTGTTGACCCCTGGCCCCTGACCTTATGTTGCACTAGCGTCTGATTGGCCAGTTTGTCTTTCTCTTGACCTCTGTGGGCACCTTTGGGACCACCAGGGAGGAGGAGGAGGAGCAGGAGGAGGAGGAGACAGAGTTTGAAGTCGGATAACCGAAAACGAGGATCTTCATGGATTGTTTTTCATGAAAAACCGTAAACTAGGACCTCTCAGCATCTCCGGAAATCCAAACGTACCCGAACTGTTTTAATGGTGCTTCATTTTAAACCAAATAACACTGATTTGGTCACCTACATTTTGAAATTATGATAAACAACAACTAAAAAGATTTCACAGAAATGAAAGAGAGGGATTTAATCCCCAAATAAAAGTCATACCAGGTGAAGTGGAACCACACTGACCTCTGTGGGCTGAATACTGCCTCTACACGCTGAGCCTCCCTTCCCAGTTCCACACACACACACACACACACACACACACACACACACACACACGTGCGCGCACACATGTGGCCTCTGCTCTCTCAGGCCAGTCGTGGCCGTGCGGTGAAGTGGGAAGAACAACAGTAGCCAGAAAAAGCTTGTGGCCGAGTTCTGCCTGCTTCAGCATGAACCTTTCTGTACTTTTTTATTTTCCTGCTCGCCTCAGCTCTTTCTGTTTTCTGTTCCTTTGCCTCTGACTGTGCAACAGAATGTTTTTGTGGTCTTCCAAGCAGAAAATGTCAGCGTTAAACGGCGTTGTAGCAAAATAAAAGACTCGATTTAGCCGTGGTCAGTTGGTCTAGTCTGAAAACGCGGAGCTGAGCCATCGCACAACCTCTTTATGTCGGTAACGTTGTAAAACGGCTTCTGTCAGAAACAAATAAGGATGAAAGGCTTCATCGTGATGGTGACAAACTACCAAAAAGCAGATTTTGAGACATTTTCTGTGTTTCAAGCGTGACCTTTGACTTTTGTCTGAATCAGAGGCTAAAACGAGGGAATTTCCTTCGGTTGGAGGATTTAATTGGGTGTTGTCTGTCTGTGGTGATTCCCGTTTCATCCTCACGCTGGCGTCAAGCCAGGGCTTAAAGGGTCAGACTGTTGATGTGGTCAAAAGCTTGAAGAGTTCCCCTGGGATTAGACGCAACACGCTTTTGCGGATGAAGATGAAACCCTAAGAACAAAAACAAACAAATATCCTCTCTCTTTTCATCAGCTGATGGTAGGAACATAATAATAATAATCCTCAGCGCTGGAGCCAGACTGTAGTGAACTTTGTCCAAAATAACCTAGATGATGGGAAATGACTGCATGGTGTTCCCGCCACAGCAGAAGGACACAGATATCACAGCTAGATGGAGTTTTGTCAGGGAGTTCTCACCTAAATCCACGTGCAGAAATCAGTTTCACAGCGTCTACTGTTTGCTAGTTTCTTTATGTGGCGCTTTGAGTGATTTCACTTCAAATTTGAGAAACATAAGTTTGAGCAGTTTAGTCACATTGCTGAAAGTTTGTACATTTTTATAGAATTTACTAATATAAGCAACAGGGAAGGTTATTATTTTAACACAGAAATAATCAATAATGTGTTGTTAATGTCATTTATGTCATGACTGACTGTGTTTGTATTTCCATGCTACTGCGATGCTTTATTTGTGCCATTAATAACTGACTTTATTGTACATAAAAGGGAAGAACTGGTGTTTTTTCCTAAAGCAGCTCTTATGAATGCATGAATGGAGTCCTCTGTTCTGCTCGTTGTTGTAGGATCTTACTAAAACCGAGAGGGTTTAGAGTTAAAAAGGTATTTGCTTTGGTAAGTAGCAAACTCTGGGAACACTGCTCCTGCTGGCTTAAGGGATTTTAACTACCAACCTTCCTGCAGACGGGGATATTGAGCCAATCACTTTCTGCAGAGATCGTTAGAAGAATATCTTTAGGTAAAATCAAGAACTGGACAAAAGTCTCTGTTATGAAGAACAGGAGGAAAATAAAATAAAACTGGAGGTGTGTGTGTGTGTGTGTGTGTGTGTGTGTGTGTGTGTGTGTGTGTGTGTGTGTGTGTGTTTAACCTCTGTGTGAATCTGTCAGTGGGCTAAGAACAGTAGGCGTGTGGCTGTGATGTGTGTTATGATGGGGGTGGAGGGAAGGCAGGCAGGCAGGCAGGCGAATGAACGTGTTAGTTTCTGAATGAAAGGATGAAGAAGGACAGCCAACGGGACAGAGGAAAGAGCAAAAGTCACATTTAAACTCAGAACTTTGGTTTCACTCGTCTGAGGTGCCTGGTGAACTTTGACTCCCAACAGGAGATCCTTGTCTCTCTGACATGAAATCCAGCTTTGAAAACACGTCAGGAATCTACTGAGCCTACAGAACCAGAACCCAAGCATCTCTGAGTTACATCAGGAACTTTAGCGAAGAACAAAGTCCTTTGGGTCTTTCTGGGAAGATGTTCTCTCTGAACCGGACCTTCCCTCTGTCTCTTTTTCCCAGAGATCCCGCAGCTGCCCTGGATGCCGCGGTCGACTACGTCAAGGTAGGAAAAACACTTTGATCTTCTGTGTTCTGCTGGTTGAAGGTAATAATAATAATAATAATGCATTGAACTTAAATAGCGCTTTTCTAGACCCCCAAAGACGCTTTCACACACTCTCACATTCACACACTGGTAGTGATGGTGAGCTACTTGTAGCCACAGCCTCCCTGGGGAGGTCTGACAGAGGCGAGGCTGCTATTCGGCCCCTCTGACCACCACTAACACAGGCAAGTTGGGTGAAGTGTCTTGCCCAAGGACACAACAGCAGGATACCCTTGGCGGGAGCTGGAATCGAACCCTTGACCCTCCGATCATGAGGCAACCCGCTCTACCACCTGAGCTACTGCTGCCCCGACTTAAGGTGCTGAACTTCTGCAGCTCTGGGAGCAGTCAGAGCGTTCTTATTTAGTTTTGTAATTTAGTCCATATTTACTTGAAGGTTTGCACATTAAAAAGAAAGGATTCAGTGGAGAGAAAAACATTTTTGAGATAAAAAAGTGGAATCCACAAATGTTCAAATGAAAAGTTTAGCCCCCAATCAAATCTCTGAAGTGCTGCGAGGAGCTGCTGCCGCCTCAGACGCTGCAGAAGAAAAGCTAATCGGCTCTTGTTCTGCAAGCTGGAGCGCAAACATCAGTCATGGGAGAAGATAATACACACCTAAATCATACACCCTGACATGTTGCTGTTAGCTTTAAATCATCCTCACACACACACACAGACACACACACACACACACACACACACACCACTCAAGTCTCAGATTTCAGTGTAACTGAGATGATGTCATAGAGGTGATGATTTTGTTAACACACTATCATCTGGGCGACACGTGATAGTCCTGACTGATGGCTTCGTTCTGTTCAACTCTTTGATTAATCTTGGGTTTTATTTCATTTTCTCCTGCAGCCAAAATCTTATATAATCTGGATGTTTTGATGTGTTGTGTATATTTTGTAATTGTTTTAGGAGCTTAGGCCAGATTATCAATTTAGGTTTGCCTCTAAATGCTTTTGGTAGACAACTGTTTGGCTTACGGTCACCTCAGGTCCTGGGGTTGCAAAAGAAGCCCAAATCATCAAGCCCCCACCCCCAGTTTTGGTGTGTGTGTGTGTATAAATATATATAAGGGTAAAAAGGCAGACTATGTTAAAGGTGTAGTTTTCTAAAAAACAAGTTTTAATGATTATTTCTGATTCTAATGGGTCACTCTGAGTTTTACATGCAGGCTGAACACGAAAATAGTCTCCTACACCTACTTTCTGTGTTAGCTTCTGATAGAAAATAGATGGTGAAATGCTAGGATTTGAAAATCCTCACACTGTGATGTCACATTGTGTATTTGCATTAATTACCTCGCCTATATTGGCTCACACCAACACGCAAAGCTTTTTTAAAATTTTTTAATTTTTTTTTGCAGCGAGGAGAGAGGGCGGAGAATTTATTGGTGAAAGTGACTTTGCAACATGGCTGAACGTGCTCTGTTAGCCAATCAGAAGCGAGGTGTGGGCATATCGTTAATAATAACCAGTAGTCCTGCCATTTTCAGCCCACTTCTGCACCCGCAAACTTCTGCATCATAGCTTTTTTTATTATAAGGCCTTGATTTACAGTAGAGAACACTGTAAATGTATTGAATAAACGAGTAAACCTCACCTTTAAAAGTGTAAATGCATTTTTAGACGTACTTGGACTACTTGGTGTGTTTACCAGTAATCTTTTTTTTCTTTCTTCCTTTTCAAGTGTTTGTGCTGCTGTAACAAGGGAATTTCCCCACTGTGGGATTAATAAAATCTATTTTTGTCTAATCTATTATCGATTCAGTTCAATTTTGGGTGGGGGAATTTTAAAATAATCGATTCAGAATTGGTTTTTTAATTCTTTTTCAACACAACAGTAGTTACAGGTTTGTTTCTTTGTTTTTTATTTACCTTTGTCTCCTCATTCTTCCATCAACTAGTAGCTCGTATGATTCCATGCAGACACCTGAGCAAGAAAAGCAAACACAGTCACACACACACACACACACACACACACACACACACACGCACACACCTTTCCAGATAGGACCTTGTGTGTTTCTTTGGTCAACAGTGTGCCATTGTGTGTGCGCGCTGCGCATGGAGCTACTGTATCTGTATAATACGTGTGAAAATGTGTCTGTCAGCTCTGCTTCGCTGCTCCAGGTGTGTTTGCATTTCCAGAGCGGACAAAAACAAACGTGCGTCCTCGTGCAAAAGCTGCACAGAACATACATATGTTGGGTATCAAGTCCCTGGAAGGGTCAGAAGTTCATTTTAAGTGTCGATAAAGGGAAACTTGGACATTGCAGTTGATTAAACAGTAAATAAAGTTTTCACAGAGAACAATGGCATTAAAGTATCGTGTAAATAATGGACTTAAATCTAATTAATCGTCTCATTTCCATGGCGTTTCGATGTCTAGATCAGCTTTTTATCCGATTACAAATCAGCAGATATCACCTTAAATTAGGCCAATTCACATGTAACAATGAAGTGTTTCTTTATTAGCTGAGGGAATGAATTTAAAATTGAAAACACTGAAAATGTATTTTTATTTAAATACATTTAAAGAAGAGGACTTTTACATTTACTTGTGAGGACTGAAAGTGCACATCAGCTGGACGTTTATCCTGAATATTGGCTGCTCACATTAACAGAAAGATGAGGAGAAATCATCTACGGGGCTTCTTTTGTTTGTCATCAGTTTGATTTTGGGGGGGCTCATAGAGTGGGAGGCTCGAGTTACTTTCAGACAAAACATTTATTTATTCAGTTCAGTGAGAGTTGGAAGTCCTGCAGAACAGCACCATCTAGTGGCCGGTTCGACGGTTCAATAATATTCTGCTGCAGTTCAAACAGACAAAACTTTATGAAGGAAAAACAATAATCACATTTAGCATCCCAAAGTCAGCAGTGACTGAAATATTTCTTGTTTTATTCTAAATAAATATATCGTAACATTCTTTAAGAACTAGACCCAAATGGCCGAAAATGGATGGACAGATTCTTTTTGACCTTTATGACCTTTCAGAGCCAATTTGTTGAAGTCACTTCTGTCTAAACATGTGGTTTTTAATGTATTTTATCCTATTTGTTGGTAAATGAAGCAGTCCAATCAATCAAAGATGCTTTATTAATCCCAGAGGGAAATTAGAGTTTCAGTACACACAATTCAGAGATCAGACCTACATGGGCAAGACACATGACAAGAATTGGTGACTGTGGTCATTCGCAACCCTGAGTCGTGCTACCTTAATAGAGATAAGAGGGTTGCATGAGGATTGGTTCAGGTGGAGGGAAAAAGGGCACTTCAGCGTTACCCTCCCACCAGGATGGCAGCTTTGCTCTGCAAAAAAACACCTCAAACAGATGCGCAACAGACTTCAGACAACACAAGTGTCCACTAGGTGGGGTGGTGGGTTGGGACTCCCCCTACTTCAGTTCCTGCAGCCACGATAAGCAGCGCATGTCACCTCAGTGTGGATAGGGGGAGGAGCATTGAGGGTTGGAGGGTTGCTGACCCTGGAATGTTTCAGCGGCCTTCCCGCAGTCCCACCCAGGCTGGGATAGGAGACAGAGTTGAGTTGCCGTAGCGACGGCACATTCCACTTATCTTCTGATATTGTTTGATTCTGTACCGATCCTTTCAGTCCAGAGATGTCTCGGGTCACGACAGACGGATGGAACCGTGCGCCTGGCGGACTCTTAAGGAGTCTAACAATATCAGCTTGTTCTGCAGGAACTATCTTGTTGTATCAGCTTCGCAGGTGCGAAAAAGGTTTTAAACGTTTTGACAACGTTTCAAAATCTTTGATGGTTAAAGAGGTTGTGCTACAGATGGCCGGTCTGAAGCTTGCTCTAGAACTGAAGAAATACCGGAGTGATCTAGTTTTAATGTTATGATGCTATGATTGAGTAGCCAACCAAAAGTTGACAAGTTTGGATATTACCAAGAATCTCAGAGAGACACCTTCTTTGACCCGGAGGCTCTGATCTGGGTAAAAGGTTAATTATGTGTCATGCGTTTAACTTAACTTAACTTTGTCCTTGTGTGAGTGCAAATGGTGATGACCTCGTCACATCAGCATGCTGAAACATATCACTGAGCACAGATTAATGAAAACATTTCATTATATTATAATTATTATAAGTAGCAATAAACAAATGTTTAATGATTATCTCTTAAAAATTTCAGAAGTTTGTATTTAATTTAAAAAATCTTCTTTCTTCTTTGAAGCGAGGAGTTTATATGAAAGAGTTGCTCCGTAAAGGACCTTGGAAGGACGGAATGTTATTGTTTCATTATCTCTGTGAGAGCTGCGGGCTCCGAGCTCCAGCTGGTGAGAGGAAGGCAGGCTGGTTTAAAGGGATAACGTGCAGTCTTGTGTCTCCTATTTGACCAGATGTTGAATGGCCAAACAGTGCCTGAACTGACCATTGCTGGACGTTACAGTATGTTTTCTGAGCAATATGCTACTGTAATAATAACTCAACTCTGTAATAATTTTTTGCCCCCACCCCCCACCCACGTGTCAAGGCCCTACGCATTCTGCGTACCTTGTGTATGGAGAGCGGTGGCCCCGTGGATGGCTGCTTATACTGAGCCAGGATGCTCTGGAGGTTTCTTCCTGTTAAAAGGGAGTTTTCCTCTCCACTGTCGCTATATGCTTGCTTAGTATGAGGATTGCTGTAAGGACTCTGACACTAGTCAGTGTCTCGATGCAATCTGCTGTGTTCCTTATATAGTCCAAAAGGTTCAAATGAAGGCAACTGGACTTCTTTGGTTTCTTGACGACGTTTTGCTTCTCATCTGAGGAGCTTTGTCAATTCTAATTGGAATATGGGAGAGGCAAGCTTATGAGCTGTAGCTGTCTGTTATTTAACGAGCCAAAGCTACTAGGGGGAGGACCCAGAGTAGTTTCTTCTACTGGGTACTCGGGGTCCAGTTGCCTTCATTTGAACCCTTTGGATTACCATGACCTGGACGACTGAGAGCCTTCACCAGCACGTTCCTTATATAGGAAACTTTTTGCTGATTGGCTTAATGAACTGAACTGTATTGGAATGTGCCTTGAGACGACTCTTGTTCTGATTTGGCGCAATATAAATAAACTGAATTAATTTCAGATCATTTTAGGTCACCATTTGTATTTCTAGCATGTTTTCCTCCATCCAGTAGCTATAAGACAGAGACAGACACCGTTATCCCAGATTATTAGATGAGAAAGAGATAAAAAGGATTTAAAGACTCCCACAAAGTTGGATTTTGGTCACGCATTGAGCTGAAAGTCTGCACTTCCCGCTCCCTCCTCCCAGCATCATGTGGACGCTAAAGTCCATATAATCATATCCCATGTCCCACTTTGTAACATAATTATCCAAAGTGGCTGAAGCAGCTTTGCCTCTCTCTCTCTCTCTCTCTCTCTCTCTCTCTCTCTCTCTCTCTCTCTCTCTCTCTCTCTCTCTCTCTCTCTCTCTCTCTCTCTCTCTCTCTCTCTCTCTCTCTCTCTCTCTCTCTCTCTCTCTCTCTCTCTCTCTCTCTCTCTCTCTCTCTCTCTCTCTCTCTCTCTCTCTCTCTCTCTCTCTCTCTCTCTCTCTCTCTCTCTCTCTCTCTCTCTCTCTCTCTCTCTCTCTCTCTCTCTCTCTCTCTCTCTCTCTCTCTCTCTCTCTCTCTCTCTGTCTGTCTGTCTGTCTGTCTGTCTGTCTGTCTGTCTGTCTGTCTGTCTGTCTGTCTGACAGGAACAACAAACGGGAATAGAAAACAGAAAAAACAGATCCATGACGGTTTCTGTCCCTCGCTGTTTTTCCACAGCATTCCTGGAGCATTGGATCTATGTATTTTAAGGTGGACATTTAGCACAGCCGGTGATTTGGGGCTACTGTGGTTGACAGTGGTGTGTGTGTGTGTGTGTGTGTGTGTGTGCGTGCGTGTGCGTGCGTGCGATGCTCTCGACGTACATGCATGTACTTCCTGTATTCTCAGAGATTTCCCAGTTGTAATTGGACTGAGAAGATTCCCCTCAGCTGCTTTTTGCTGGGGTGTCACTGTCTCCGTGTGTGTGTGTGTGTGTGTGTGTGTGTGTGTGTGTGTGTGTGTGTGTGTGTGTGTGTGTGTGTGTGTGTGTGCGCGCGCACACATCTGTGCAGATGTTTTTCTGCCGTTTATCGTATAGCTGTTTGCGTTACCTAATATGTGTTCTGTGCTTTTGTGTAATTTTGGCGTTTGAGTGGTGATCGGTGGGAAAGCTGTCACTTGAATGTGAGTGGGATTGCTCAGGAGTCATCAGGTTACACATCTGGCTGTGCAGCACACCCTCGCTGGGTCTTTCCTCAGTCGTGCATCAGTGACGAGGAATATTTTTAGATTTCTTTCATTCTGTGTGGAAAATGTTTGCGTCGTTAATGAATTTACAGAAATGCAACCGGGTGTTTGTAATTTTTTTAAGAGAATTCTGAAAAAACAAAACGAATATTTAACTTTTTTTTTATTATTGCACGAAGGAATAACTTAAACAGAAAATATTTGATAAATCCAAATGTACAGTTTCTGTTTCTACATCCAGTTCAGTGTGGCTTTTCTTCTGTCGTTCAGGGGAGACAGAGGCAGATTTTTTGAGCCCCTCCCAAACAGTCCACACATGACTGGCTCAGATCTGACATGAGGCTCCTTCTCACTCCCATGTATGGAGTCTGGGGGGGTGTGGCAAAGGGGAAAAAGTGTGAGAAAGGATGTGGAGTCGGATGAGCGGTGGAGGGTTCACTCTGCAGGGTACTGTGGAGCAGAAAGGGAGGGATGGGAGAGTCATGGTGACAGCTTTAGTTCAGAAACTGCTCTTTTTTTATTCCATGATGGAGGTTTTCTGTTTGCTATTGCACTTTTTGCATTTGATCAAAAGTAGTCTGCACGACTGAACTTTTCTTTATTCATTTGCGTTTTTGGAAAAGTTGAGCAAAATGACGGAACGATGCAACCTGAAAACCCTGACGGACGCTCTGTGTTGCTTCCACCACAAGAACTCCATCATCAGCGGAAAGGTGAGGAGAAACCGGCGTGTGTGCTCAGATGTCTGCAGGGATTTGAGTTTGTGCGTAGTTTTTTTTTTATCTCTGCGCCTGCATGGATGCTGCAGCTCGCCGCGTTAGTTCCTGTCATGCTCTTGTGCCTACATTAGAACAGAAAAGGTCACATTGGTCCCACTGGATTAATAACATGCAATCTTATTTTGTGCAAGCGTGCATTTTTAGGGCTCCTTTTGATCTCTTGATGCTGTTTAGAGCGAACCACAAGAAACTGACCCGTCCACTTTAAGGCATTTCCAAAAAAGACAGACACAGCCTCAAGTTGCCCTGCAGAAAACAGCACATGGCTCCACTTCCAGCCCAGTCTCCTCACTGAATAGTCCGTCTTTCTCTGTTTTCTTGCTGTGAGCTGAACACTGGGCTTTTATTACGCGGACCAGACGATCTCATAAATGAAGGACTGTCTGAACGAGTGAGATATGTGTTGGATTCATCCGTAGCACGCTGCTGGCAAACAGACAAGGCAGTGTGTGACGGCAGACAGATAGTTAGCACCAGGACCAGGGCGATGGCACTCGGGCAGATGAGGAATTACTAACTTGTAGCGTTTTGTCATCTGTATGATGTCATTAAAATGCGCCCGTGCCATTAACTTAATTGGGTGAGCAGCAGTGCAGGAGGCCGCGGTGAGGCGGTTCACGTCAGCCAGGAGGTTCCATTCTGTTCTTGACCCTCAACAAAGATCTACGTCTGTATTAACTGATCAGATATTTGCAATAACCTCTAATAAAATCTCCGTCAAGTTCTGTTAAATTTAGCTTTTTTGGGTCGGATATTGGAGCAAGAAGGAAAAAAAAGGCAAAACAAGCTAGAATAAACACAAAATAGGTGATTAGAACACCAAATCTCTAAACTGGAGACTTATTGATGATCGTCTGCTCTTGATGGATTCACCAAAGTCTTGAATAATAAATGAATGAGTCACTTTTCTGGAGCATCGTGAGGTCATTCTATAGTTTTTAGTCATTTACCAAATGTCACGATAACTGTTTATTTTTCACCTCTCATCCAGAAGCTTCTATGAATGGATGAAGAGTCTCGGGTTGATTTCTGAGCTCAGTGTGCCAAAATCCTGCTTTTGAGTCTCTCTGTGGAAACAGAAAAGTGTTATCTGAAGAAGCTACGTTGTCATTGGTAAGATCTGAGACACCGAGTCAGTAGGGTCCATCTTTAATGATGCAGGATCTCCACACGCCTGAGGATTTGTTCCATTCCCTCTTTATTCTCTGCTCCATCTGTGTCTCTGGGAGGTCGCCGTTCAACCCCAGAGGACCAGCTTCCTGTTTCTGCTCTAATTACACCTCGTTTCGGAGCTAGATTCAAGCAAAGGGACGCATTTAAAGATCAATAAAATACCATATTTCAGATCAAATCACATTGATTGCTATTGAATCGTCAGGAAACAGGAATGAAAATGTACCATAAAATGCTTTGTTAGTCTGCAGAGTCCAGTGGAGACGGACGCTCATTCCACGTGTTTATGATGTCTTTTAGAGATGATCTTCTGTAGATTTACCGAAACTGGCAGATAAACACAGCAAGATGTGTGTTTCAAGCTGCGTGTAAACAGGAAAGCTCGGATGTGGAGATCAAAAGTTCTGAGATGGAGAGTCGGAGGCTTGATGTCCAGCTCTGCTGAAGGATGATTCTCATGTGGCAACGGTTTGTGAAAATGTTCTATAAGTGGTGCGGCTGGGCGATACGGCCTAAAAAGAAAATCTCCGATTTAATATTTTTCTATTCGATTAACGATTTTTTTTCCGATCCTCTCTCCCCCTCAGTTATTAAGAATCGCAATTAGTACAAATGGAAGGCACCTTAAAGCCTATGCACGGTAGTTTTTTTATTTAATCACAAGCATGACAAATGTATTATTCATTTCTGAGATGAATAACGAATAAATGAACTCTCTTGGAATAAAAGTGCCACGCTCCACATCCGTCACAGCAAACCCAAACCAGTTCCAAACAACGGAGGATTTAATTCCTTTCTTCGGAACAAACTCTAACCGGTGGCCATGGAGTTGCTTGCTGTTGCCGTTTCGTGTGTGTGCGCTGTGACGTTGTTGTCGCGGTTATGTGAAGCTAACGCTACGGAAGCTCCGGGGGGCCAAAAAGGCACTATTACATAAAAATTCGATTTACTTTTCTTTTTTTTTTTTATCGCCCGCAACAAAAAATTTGAATTAATTCATTAAATCGATTTATCGCCCAGGCCTAATAAGTGGTAACTTTTCAGCATCTCGTTTAAAACGTTTTTGGTTTTTGCTGAATAGTCAGAAAGCATCCAAAGTTTTACTTTGCACTGCTGACTCTTTACATTCAGCTGTGGAAAAACTTTACCTTGAACGAATTCTCAGTTAGGCGGATGCACATGTCTCAGCAGGAGGGGATGATTTACGCTGGCGCGTCAGAAGGAACATTAAAAACGGAGAATGGCTCATTTATTCATTTTGCTTGTAAATCTGCAAATATCTCCTCATCTAAAGCAGATTTTTCTTGCTTTGTGTCAAAAATCACATGCACTGTAAACAAATAACTGATACTGGAATGGGTTAAAACAATAGTCACACCAAACTGTGGAGTTTGCATGGCCTGATTTACAATAGCTGCACATAATCCATGCTGTGAGCTATGGGTGGGCGATATAGCCTAAAATCTATATTGCGATATAATTTGAAAACTGTGCAGTAACGGTATATATTGCGATATATGACTTTCTTTTGTATATATGTCAAATACGACTGTTTCTAAACATACTCACATACCAGATACATTGCAGCAGCAGAATAAACACACTTCAAACAGGATAAAATGCCATTTTAAGAAAATTTATTAGTTTTCTTGCTTTACTTGCTCGCGGACTTTCTCGTACAGTTTTGGCATCTCTGTTTGGCTGAAGTGTTTGCGGCTCGGTACCTCGTAATGTGGATCGAGTGTCTTAATCGTGTCCCGAAAGCCGCTTTTCTCCACTGTAAGAAACGGCACCATGTCCTTACGCAGGTACGTGGTAATGGCGTTTGTAATATCAATCCACCGTTGATTATTTCTCTCATACTGAGTGCCTTTAGCAAATGCTTGTAAAATATCCATTTGCTGGTGTGTAAGACCACCTTTTTTCTTACTGACTGGGCGTTTGTTGAGGACGCAGTTTTTGGCTTTCTTCGTATTCCACAACGTGCTTCGTTTTGAGTAAAACAAATGAGATGTATTCCCTCTGTTCGCTAATACTTTCTTCCGGCATACTTTGCAGATAATATTGTTCTGCTCCACATCCGACTCTTTAAAGCCAAACCAAGTCCAAATGACCGATGTTGCACCGGTCTTCTTTACGAGAACCTCCTCCTCCTCCTCCTCCACCACAGGCTCCATGCTTTCAGCCTCAACAGACGCCGCTTGATGACGTCATCAACATGCGCTACCGCGATAGGCCGGTATAGTCAAAATCTCTACCGTTGGCCAAATTAAGATCATTTCTACCATATACCGTTTATACCGCCCACCCCTACTGTGAACACAAAAAAAAGTGTGACAGTCGGATTTGTAAAATTAGGGTTACTTTAGTGATCCAGCCTGAGCCCTTTTATTTAATGACTACGTTTACATGCAGCCAATATCCGGGTTATGATCGGGTTAAGGTCGGCATTCGGGTTTCTGAGTTGATCAGAATAACTTGTTTACAAGCATAAATAGAAAGAGTTACCCCTAACTTGCATAACCCGATGTAAATGCGGACGTTGGGGTAGCGTCAGGACGTATGGACTACGTCCAGACGCAATATGCGTCATTTCCGCTTCTTCTCGTTCCGGTATCCGTGAAAACAACAACATTTTTCACAGTTCGGAAGAGATAGCGACCGCTTTTGTTTGCGCTTAAGTTTCCTCGTCACTCCAAAAGTGTGGTGCTGTGCCGCAACTCGTCATTTTTCTCCCAACTTGTTGTTTACTTCCGGTGTTCTGGCGCATACAAGACGTCTCGCTACTCAAAAGACTAAGATTCCTTGCGAACAGAGCATGCGCAGAACACACGCTTTGATGGGGATATCCCCATATGCGTTTACACGACCAAACATTCGGGTTAGAAAAGGGTTACCCCAGGTGTAGTAACCGGGTTTTTAAAAACCCGGTTATGAGCATATCCGGGTTTCTGGCGGTGTTTACACAGACCTGCGGAACCAGGTTATTGCGAATATTCGGGTTTTAAAAGGGTTACTGGCTGCATGTAAACGCACTAATTTATGACTACTGTGTTGCTGACAGACAGCCCTCCATGGCTTGGGACATTACAGAGGATTAAAGCAAGATGAGGATTATTATTGTGTGCATTTCTGTAGGATGATGAGAAATCAAAGCATCAAAACATCTTTTGTCTAAACCCAACTGAACTTACAGCAGAAGCGATTAGCCTGCGGTGCTCCTCATTGGTGCAGCGACAGAAGACTGGATCGCCATAGAAACGAAGAGGTTTTAAATCAGAAATCTGGAAACGGGAAGCAAAAATAAATCATTTCTTGTATAACATGATGCAGTTACCAAAGCCCACACCATTGGTTTAGACCTGTGGGTAATTCTTTTTATTGGCAGCTGAGATTTTAGGCTAACATTTAACATTTGAACATCCTTCCAGCTGAAGGTTTAAAGTGAATGTTCACCTAAATACTTAATGTTAATATTCATGTAGAGTAAAATAATTAAATCATCATTCAGTTGCTCCTTTTTCTACGATTAGCAAATGTTTTTGTTCAAAATACTTCAGAACAATTGAGAAATGTCACTAACTTTATATTAGTGATGTGTCGGTCGCGAACGAACCGGCTCCAAGAGCCGACTCTGTGAAGTGAACGACGGGAGCCGGCTCGTCATTGGGAGCCGTCCCCTCCCTCCCCTCCCCCTCTTGCTTTGGTGAAAGCCACAGGCGATTGGTCAACCGGTGTAACTGTGTGTCCAGACTGTCCACACACAGAGCAGTAGGGGCGGGGAAGAGGGAGGATCAGACTCAGACACACAGCAGAGCACATGCGGGCGGAGGGAGACGAGAGGGAATGAGGAGGAGGAAAAAGGCGAGCGAGAGAGGAGAGTGCGACGAAGACGGTGAGAAAATGAGCGCCAGCAGTCGGAAAGTTGAGATTTCTTAGTGTTCAGTTATTAAATCCATAGAAATAATAAATATTTGATATATTGTATTTTTTTTTACATTAGTCAATCATTTTACATATAGTTTAGCATTATTTTGGTTATAAATGGACTCTACGCAACAGAAAATCTGAGGAGCCACTTGGGAGCCGAAAGAGCCGGCTCTCTAAAAAGAGCCGGAATTCCCATCACTACTTTATATGACTGAAATGAGTTTTTTCAGATGTTTGTGATGATGTGAAATTCCAGTCTTAGTTGTTCATGAAAACAAATGTATTTGTGAACTTTCAGTCCATTAAAGCCTCTAAACATCTCACTGGGCCACTAGTCAGACTAAACGCTTGCTTTCCTGGGTTACCAACATCGCTCTCAAAGGTGTCTTACATTCGTCGTGACTCAGAAACTAAAGAGAGACCGAATTCAGATGCACACCTGGACTTTTTACCTTCATGAGGGTAAAACAAGCATCCCAAATTTCCATTAAAAACAAGCTTCAGTCCCATTAACCAGTTTGGAAACTCCCTGGGGAACTCCGCTCAGATCTTCTCCCCAGCTACAGCAGCCCAGTCCCATCTCACCTCAAAGGTGCTTAAAATAACAAATTTTACCAAAGGAAGAGAAACAAACGAGGCTTGGAAAGGAAATAAGTGACAGATTCACTTCAGCATGTAAAGAAATCCTCCTTTTGATCATCTCCTAATATTTTCTCTTCCTGGGATTATCTCACATCCTTCCTTCTTCTCACACCTTTCCACCCTTCATCAAAGATCTCTTCACTCCGAACATGAACTGTCCATGACCCGTCATTCTCTCCCTCCGTCTCTGCTCATCTCTTTATGAAGGCCGGGTGACCTTAACACTCATCCGTCCTCGCGTCGTCACTCCAACTCCTCCATCTGCTGGGAGTCTGCTCAGATGAGAAGCAGAACGGCGCGAGTGTCAGCAATACCAGATAAACCGTCTCCTGCGGGGTTAAAAATGACCCACAGCCCTCAGAACGACAGAGCTGATGATCAATGAAACAAAAGTGAAACTGATACAACCAACAGGTAATCCCACCTCCCACTTCGATCCTGTATAACAGAGCGGGATCAGGACCCTGCTGCACACACGTTGTGTCCTCAAGCCAAACACAGATTCCTCCCAAAGGTCAGGTCGGGGTCGCCGTCACACCGTGATGTTAAGGTGCTTTAGCAGCGTTCAGTTTTGTAGGCGGGAAAGGGCAGAGTTACGTAATATGTTAAAAGAAACGCATTAACGAGAAAATACGTGATTTCAACTTTCAAGAGGAAGTCGAGATTTTTTTTAATCTTTTTTTTTTTTTTTAAAGATTTCGTGTGTTGTAACTTCGTGACTCATGATGATACGGGAAACCTGATTCCATGAGATCCCTGCAGGCGGAGGGACGTGCTGCAGAGGGAAAGCGCTCCAGCACCAACACACACACACACACACACACACACACAAATGATGAAAGACATGTTCTGCCGGTCGGTGGTTCTGGTCTAAGCTGGAAATAACTGAATCAGTGGATGAATCCCGGTTTGCCGTAGGTTGGACTTTTTCTGTGCTGAAGCTGAAACACGATAGGCTGATTTTCTGTCAGAGTCCGTTCTAACGACTTTAGCAAGAACGATCTGAGGGAAAATATCGAAAACGAAACAAAGCTCAGCAACACGAAGACGGGGAGCGTTATAGAGATGAGATGATGCAAAAGCATCCATCTTGTCCAGCATGGATGTGACTTGCGTTATTCCTTTAGGGTGAAACAGTGCGGGTCCTTCCTCAGCTCTGAACTCTTCTTAATGCAGGGTTTGGTTTTCATGTTTCGTTCCAGTTCAGGAGCTGTGTATTTAACCCTCGAATGCAAAGAACTCTCTTTTTATCAGAGTTAACTCTTTCCTCAAAAGTCAGCTCCCTCTAGTGGATAATCTCAGTACAGCTACCGATACATGCTTTCTTTTTTCAATATTATTTTATTGTTAAATGACATCAATGGTGTCCAGATTGGGTCCTCAAGGGCCACCATCCTTCATGTTTTGCGGTTTCTCTGCTCCACCACACCTATTTAATCGGTGAGTAATTAACAGCCTTCTGCTAAGCTTAATGAGCTGCTGACCTGGTGATGTGACCATTGTATCAGGTGTGTCGGAGCAGGAAAACCACTAAAATATGCTGGACAGGGCCCACTGGGACCATGAGTGGATATCACCAAACTGCATAATAAAATATAAAAGTGTAATTATTGATATATTTGACTTAAGCCAATAAAAACAGCATGCATCAGTTTATGCATTTGTAAAATGTAACCCTAAAACATTAAATTACAATAATAGAAGCATCTAGTTTTTAAAACTGCAACGTTATTGTCTTTATAAAATAAGAATAAATAAAATTGGCCCTTCCCAACTGCAGATCCTCCACCAGAGGGCAGCAGACATGAATGGGACTGTATATGGCAGGTTTCTGATGAAAGTACTCATCCTGGTGCTCCATCTGCAGGCTTTAAAGCCAGACGTGGTTTTGTGAGAATCTGTGACAAAAGTTTACGACGAGTCAAAAACATTCAGACAAAAGTCTTCAGTCTGGACTCCAGCCTCCTGTTTGCACTAAGCTGAAACTTTCAGTGACAGGTGTGAATAAGGCAGACTTCGGGGAAGTGCTTGCGTCACTCATGCATTTGTGTTTATGAATGTCGGGTGAGGGTGTGTGCGGAGGCAGGTCCGGGCAGGTGGGCGGTGTCAGATTGATGATGTCACGTTAAGGTGAAGCCGAGCGAGAGAGGACAAAGTCACTACGGAGCTGAGAGATGGTGTGAGAAGACGGTTTGTGTGTGTTTAGAGATTTAAAACCGCCACGTCGGTCTGCTGGGAATCAGAAAGATGGAGGAAACGATGCAGAGACCCAGCAGCTGTCATGTAAGAGTGTTTGGTGTCTGACTGTGGTGCTGGCGGTTGTGTTGGCTCAACATCTTGTGACTTGATGTTCTGTCCTTCACTTGTTTATCAAATATCTTGTGTCAAACCTTTTGTTTTTGCTGGTTTTATCAGTTGGGTCTGAAATGGGAACAGTGTCTTATGTGGAGGTTCTGGTTGACCTTAAGCTTTAAGTTTTGCTTGATAATTCTGTTAAAGCCTGTGAAAAATCCCCGTGCATATAAAATATTTGGCTTAGTCTTGCTTTTTCTGCCCTGGAAGTGCTGTTTGATGCTATGTTTTGTTGATGACACACCGTCATGCATATTTGACCAGGTAGCGAACAATAAGAAACGCCACACCATAACACTACCACCACCATGCTTTATACTCAAAGTGAGTCCCCATTATTCACTTCAATGCATTATTTGTGACTGCTGAACATTTTCATGATTCATGATCCACTGGTGCTCTGAATCAGCTTACATCTACATGAACGGCTTGGTCTAAAATGCAGGAATCTGATTTTTTATGACAGTAACCATTAAGCAATAATTTTAGAAAAATCCTTTTCTGTCTGTTGAACTTGACAAGTTTTTAGTTCCAGAATATTCCAGACTTTCAAATTAATTCAAATAAATCAGTATCGGGTTAAGATGTACAAGGATCTGAAAGCGGTATCGGCCTCCAGCACCAGAATCGGTGCATCTCTAAAACTGTCTTGTGCAGGTTTTCCTCAATTAAATTATATGACAAATAAAAGATTTCATATAGAGCATGAAGTGAAAGTAAAGACAGCCTTGTGGGTGAAATGATGATGCAAAAGGAGTCAAATTAAACTGTTTGTGTGGACAAAAGCTTTTAGTGAACTTGATTGTCAGGAATTTATATGAAAATATTGACCAGTGGATTAGCAGAAGGCTTTAATGGGAATTTCTTTGGATTACATTTGGTTTATTGTACTTTAATGTTACATAATAATGTTCAACAGATGACTCATTAAAATCCTCTTTCTAAGAGTTTGTTTTGCCTACAACAAGTGAAAATGTGTCTAAAACAGCTGCTAAACTCATGTCGGATAATAGAAACCTAACATTGGTTCAAAGTTTCTGGTGGTGAAGTAAATCTGAGACGACTCGAGAGGATAAAGAAGATTTTTTTAGACATAAAACAACATTAAATGTTTAGGTTTCGGTTTAACACATTTTTTTATTTGAAGAACAAAATCGTATTTACAGTGTGTAGTCATCCTTAACAGACTTCACCGACAGAAACTATTCAATCAAATCTGTTTAACCCACTTCCGACTCGCGCTAAAAACCAACCGTTTTTCTCCAGTTCTCCAGAGATCAGTTCATCCTGGACTGTTCTGTCGAGAAGCTTCGCAGAGAGCTTGAGGAGGAGCTGAAGATGAGCGGTGAGGAGCCCAGGAGTCACGCTTGGTACCACGGAGCCATTCCCAGACAGGTGAAACACAAATCTGAGTCACTCCCTTCAAAAGCCTGCTCACCAACCTGTTGAACCAGATCACCTATTATTAGAGTCCCATAGTGCACACGCGGTGATTACAGAGAGATTATAAGTTAAATAGTGACCTCAGCAGCAACTCTGAGGTTGTAACTTTAGGTCAGAGTATAGAAAGACCTCTTTCTGTGTGTGTGTGTGTGTGTGTGTGTGTTGAGATGTAATCGCTTTTAATAAGCTGCTTCCTTTGGCTAAACTAAACTACCATTATACGCTACACAAACACTCACTTAATTAAAGCCCAGAGTCATGAGTGAAGGCTTGTGTGTTTCTGTGGGAAATGGAGAATATACCATGGACCGACGCAGGACAGAGAGGGGTTATAAATAAAGTTTATGGTTCAAAATTACACCTATAAACACACTGGAGGGATATTTTGAACATTTTAAAGAGTGTTTATGTGTAAAAAGTATAAATACTTTCTTTCTTACCTGTTTTAGATAGCTGCCTGAACAGCCTTGGTTTGAGGAAATTGATTTGTTGTTGAACATGATTGATAAGCTAATGACTAGTCTGAGCCAGCCATAACCAAAGTGTATTTCTGTTATCTTAAACATCTCTGATCTCTAAATTGTCATTGTTTATGTTGGCTCATGCCACATTATTTATAATACTTAGAATTACTAGATACATTATAAATCATAATCAGATTTTAAAATTTGCAGAAAAATATACAAGATTTGAGCTGATTTAAGGTGGCAGCAATCCATTATGGAGTTTTTACAATGCTTCAATATTCTAATGTTTTGAGCAAATTGTTCAAATTTTACTTTTAAAGCTTTAAATCGTTGATTTCACATTATACAGGGCCTTGACCCCTGAATGCACCAAAGGTGCTATATTTAGCTGAAACTGGTGGTTTCTAACACTGGTAGGTATCACAACTAGAACAGTTTGGGGTTCTAAAAGAATGCTGCATATACCAGTGGGAGACGGAGCTGTTTTAAAGTAACACTAAAGAATGATCTGCTCCTCCACCCCACTGGTCGAAAGTGTCATTACCACTGTCGTAAACAACCCTTCAGCAGCCTGCTGTAGCTAGCGCTAACAACAAGCTAACACTAACACATGCCAACTAATACTAAAATAAGCCACAAAGTAAAAAGATACACACTGTTGGACAAAAATATTATTACTTACAAGTCCAGTAGCAACAAAGCCAGGTCACCATCGGTCCATGATTTTGTAGCCTTTAGCTTCCTCAAACTAGCGTAGGCTGTGTCGATGTTTTTTCCGATTTTAGCTCTGATCTGAGCTAGATCAATTCCTCCGGAGGAATCCTAAGGCCTGGCCAGCTGTAAGACAGTCTCTTCAGCATGTCCTGGGTCTTCCTTTAGGTCTTTTCCTGGATGGATGTGCCTGGAAAACCTCCCCAGAGAGGCATCGAGGAGGCATCTTGACCAGATGCCCGAGCCACCTCAACTGGCTCCTCTTGACGTGGAGGAGCAACTGATCTACTCCGAGCCCCTCCCAGATGACTGAGCTTCTCACCCTATCTCTAAGGAAGAGCCCAGACACCCTGCGGAGAAAACTCTCTTTGACAGCTTGTATCCATGATCTTGTTCTTTCAGTCACTACCTAAAGCTCGTGGCCATAGATGAGGGATCGACCTGTAAATCGAGAGCTTTGCCTTCCGGCTCAGCTCTCTCTTCATCACGACAAACCGGTACAACGCCCGTATCACTGCAGACGCAGCACCAATCTGCTTGTAGAATCTTGCGTTCCATCTTTCTCTTACTCGTGAACAAGACCCCGAGAAACTTAAACTCCTCCACTTGGGACAGGACCTCATCCTTGACCATGGTCTCAGATTTAGAGGAGCTGATTCTCATCGCAGCTGCTTCACACTCAGCTACAAATCTCTCCAGTGAGAGATCACGTTCTGATGGAGCCAACAGGACCACATCATCTGCAAAAAGCAGAGACCTGATCCTTAGGCCACCAAAACAGATCCCTTCAACACCTTGGCTGCGCCTAGAAATCCTGTCCATAAAAGTTACGAACAGAATCGGTGACAAAGGGGAGCCTTGGCGGAGTTCAACTCTCACCAGAAACGAGCCCGACTTCCTACCGACCTAACAGCCCATATCAGAGGGCCTGGTATCCCGTACGCCTGAAGTACCCTCCCACCCAAGAGCCCCCCGAGGGATGCGGTCGAAAGCCTTCTCCAAATCCACAAAACGGGCCAGGATGAAAACCACATTGCTCCTCCTGAATCTGAGGTTCGAGAATCCATCGGACCCTCCTCTCCAGAACCCTTGAATAGACCTTACCAGGGAGGCTCAGGAGTGTGATCCCCTTGTAGTAGGAACACACCCTGTTGTTCCCTTCCCACCCTGGTCTGCCAGTCCAGTGGAACGACCCACGATGTCCATGCGATATTGCAGAGCTGCATCAGCCAACACAACCCTGCAGGGATGGTTGTCTGTAAAAAAGAACAAAGTTAATGAAAGCAGCAACCCATACAAACACAGAGAGGAAATTCAGCAGATGCCAGGATAACTGAAACTAACCCTAACTAGAAAATGCATCTCAGCCAGAGCCTTAAGGAACTCTGGGCGGACCTCAGCACCAGAGATCGAAGAGCCCAACCCAAAGTCCTCGGACTCTGCTTCCTCACTGGAAGACGTGCTAGTGGGATTTAGGAGATCTTTGAAGAACTCCACCCACGATCCACAACGTCCAGAGTAGAGGTCAGCAGTACGCCGTCCCCACTATGAACAGTGTGTTGGTAGCACTGCTTTCCCATCCTGAAGTCTCGGATGGTAGACCAGAATTTCCTCGAAGCCGTACGGAAGTCTTGCTCCATGGTCTCAATGAACTCCTCCCACGTTTTTGCCCATGTGAACACATTTCACTTGGCATGCTGGTACCCATCAGCTGCCTCTGGAGTCCCACAGGCCAAAAAGACCCTATAGGACTCTCTCTTCAGCTTGACGGTATCCCTAACCATTGGTGTCCACCAGCGGGTTCGGGGGTTGCCACCACGACAGGCACAGACAACCCTGCGGCCGCAGCTCCGGTCGACAGCCTCAACAATGGAAGCACAGAACATGGCCCAGTCAGACTCAAGATGCCCCGCCTCCCTCTGAACATTTTGGAAGTTCTGTTGGAGGTGGGAATTGAAACTTCTTCTGTCAGGAAACTCTGATAGACGTTCCCAGCAGACCCTCACAATACGTTTGGCCAGCCAGGTCTGACTGGCATCCTCTCCCACCATCGAAGCCAACTCATCACCAGGTAGTTGTCAGTTGAAAGCTCCACCCCTCTCTTCACTCGAGTGTCCAAGACATGCAGCCGCAGATCAGATGAAAGACAACTAGGTGGATCATCGAGCTGCGGCCTAAGGTATCCTGGTGCCAAGAGCACATATGGACAACTTTGTCTGAACATGGTGTTACTTATGGACAATCCATGACGAGCACAGAAGTCCAATAACAAAACACCGCTCACGTTCAAATTAGGGGGCCGTTCCTCCCCACCACACCTCCAGGTCTCACTGTAGTTGCCTACATGAGTGTTAAATTCTCCCAGCAGAATGAGGGAGTCACCAGAAGGCGCGCACTCCAGCACTTCCTCCAGGACTCTAAAAAGTGTCGGTGGTCTGAGCTGCAGTTTGGTGCATAAGCACAGATCTGTGAAGAGAGGTGACACTCCGCATACCAAGAGCCAGCATCTGTAGCCAAGGATCAGACCGCCAAGGTCCCCGCCTTTAGCTACCCCCCATCATACACTTCACCACACCCCTTTGGCCCCTCCCACAACTGGTGAGCCCATGGAAAGGGGGACCCACATTTCCTCTTCGGGCTGTACCTGGCCGGGCTACATGAGTGAAAGCTTGACCACCAGGTGCTCACCAACATGCTCCACCTCCAGACCTGGCTCCAGAGGGGGGCCCTAGTGATCCACATCCAGGCGAGGGAACACTATTTCCATTTGTATTATTCATCATAAGAGGTCTTTGGGCTGCACTTTGTCCGATCCCTCACCTAGGACCTGCTTGCAATGGGTGGCCCTACCAGAGGCATAAAGCCTCCGACAACTTAGCTCCTAGCATCACTGTGCCACTCAATAATCTGTCTTTATGTAACTGCAGCGGACACACAGGCTACCATTATTGGATTTAATGAAATGTTTGTGCTGCAAACAGCCCCTGAGTGACACTGTGTGTGTGTGTGTGCGTGCGTGCGTGTGTGTGTGTGTGTGTTGACCTCCAGGTTGCTGAAAACTTGGTGCAGCGTGATGGAGACTTTCTGATTCGTGATTCAGTTTCCA